>NW_027439483.1:0-61127 GCF_964188355.1 Buteo buteo
ACAGGCAAGATCGGGGTGTTATATCTGGATTCACATTCTGTTAACAATTTGTATCTTAAAAATTTTTGTATTACCATTACTAACCCTTTCTGACTTTCCGGTTTTAGGGGGTATTGTTTAATTCTTACCGGATTCCATCCCGGCTTTAAATCAACTCTCACGGGTTCTGCTTTTCGGAGTTACCAGGAACTTCCCAGTCCAGACGATTGGAATTACAGCATTAGACTTTGACTGGTATAATCTTCTGCTGTCGGTAACCATCCTGTTAACAACAAAACCAATGCTTCGATACGTTTAGTTTCTGGAATTAAAATTTTAATCTCTCCATTTTGAAATTTAATTTCTGCCTCTAAGTTCTCAAATAGATCTCTCCTTAACAGGAGTTTAGGAGAATTTGGCACATACAAAAACTGCCGAGTGACCCGTTGCTTTCCTAATTTCATTGTGAAAGACTTAAAGAAGGGTCTAGTTTCTCGTTCACCTGTTGCACCGACACCACCAATTTCTTCAAAACTTAACTCTCCCTCTAAGGTATTTAAAACTGAAAAGGTGACTCTAGTGTCAATGCAAATTCAATTTTCTGTTCTCCCAGTTTAGCTGTAACCAGAGGTTCTGCTGGGAGACTCCTTTCCGGTCCCCGTCAGATACGTTCACTTAAAAAGAACAAATCTACATATGGCACTTTATTCCAGTTACTCTCTCTCCTACAAAACGACAGTAATCGCAATATAGTATTGTAACTCAAAGTTCTGTTTGTTTACCATTTTTCCTGCAACTCACCCCAACGTGCCAATAAACATCCCGACGCTGATGTTTTTGGTATCTTTTCATCAGCAGTTCCATTTCCTGCACTCTTATTCTTAAACAATTTTGCTAATGCCATTATACTTATATACATTCAAATACCAAATACCAAACAAATGCAAATGACAACTGTCCCAAATAATACACAAAGTCCAACCCAGCAATAGCTTTCGCTTATGACTTACGGGCAGACGCCTAGGCTTCCACTGCAGACGGGTACCCTCCAAGCCCCAACCCTGCGAAGCTTTCGCCACGCCTCACGGGCAGGCTTTCCAAACAAATTCCAAAGCAGCAGCGCCTCACCTTTTTTGCAGGGAACGCTGCGAGGAGCTTTGCGAGTCGAGGGTGACGGTTCTCCCCGAGAATGCCTCGGTGCCGGCCGGAGTTCGATCGACACTCGATCTCATCCAGTCTCACTCGCAAGGTCCCATCTGGGTCGCCAAAACCGTTCCCAAAATCCAGAATAAAACTCCTTAACACCAACGTGAAGTTAAGAAGCAGGCACTTCGTTTATCGCAGCGCTGGGGACACGGGGGATCGCTCCTCCAAAGGCGTGCCCCACGTAGTATCAAAATCCACCAGTTTTCACAGAGTTTTTCTGTCAGGTCATTGTTACCTAAGCTCCTTCTGTAAAAATGCATACTATGCTCGTTCTTAAATTTAACCTTTATAATGATCGGTCCTTTGATTATATAACCTTATCAATAGCCTTATTTAAAAACAATCATTGGTCAGTTACACTTAGCTCTGCTGACTGGCATCTTCGATCCTCAAATCGAGATGGGAAGGGTAAGGGGGTTTCCAAGCAGCAAACTGGTGTCCACGACAGTTTCCTTAGTTTCCTGAAACAGAACGTAGAAAAGCCAGTAACTTCCTGGTGAGGTTTCTAGGGTTAGCTCTTTCAAACTTTAACAATATTAAGGTTCCTAGAGTCACGCGTAACACAGCTCCTAAAGTTTCTATGGCTACGTTTCAAACTTGACAATCCCATACGTTATGCTTCACAATTTTACTTCTTAATCAAACCTAACTCTTCTATGTGATTAAATTTTGATTTCTTTACCAGAATATTTGCAACAGCCGGAGCCCAGCAGGAACAGGGGGGGCACGGCCCGACCCCCCCCAGCGCCTCACCTCCTCCTCCTCCCCTGGGCTCCCTCACGGCCCCTCGCCCCGTGCAAAGGGAGCGCAAACGCAGCCCGGAGGGCAAAGAGGACGGCCGGCCAGCGTTTATTCAGTCAGTCGCGTGCCTATCGAGTCCCGCCAGCGAGTCTGCTCCGGGGCTCGGGGCGCCCCCCCGGCGCTCCCCCTGCCCCTCAGACACCTCTGATAGCATATTTCCATACATTCTGTATGGCCCGTCTAAATATTGGGATGGTTTTAATATTTTGTACCAGCTGTGGAAACTGGTTTGCTGCTAGGTGACTGCAAAAGTGAGATTTGGTAAATAATTATTAGAAATCTTATACTAACACTACGATTGAAACAATAGACAAAAGTACAGCCAAGCAATCGACTAGCAGAGGTAGGTACTCCTAAGTTTTGCAGTTCTTTGCTCTTATGACTAGATGTTCCTGGACGCCAGATGAGAACAATGCTGAAACTGACCACACGTGATTGAAACTGCGTTAAGCTTCAAGATCAAAGAACAAGGACGAGAATAAAGACTTCAAGGACAGCCAGCAAGAACTTCAAATGGGTCCGTGGTGGTAAAAGCAGCCCTTTGCCTCAAAGGGATCCTTCATTGCGCGTGATCGGATGTAGGCAGTACTACGATAATCAGTTATAATCATTTTTATGTATACGTATTCTAATCTGATTAATATGCCATTAGTTATTCTCTATAACCTGTTTGTGCTAAAGCTGTGGCATGCACGCTAGGTGGAACTATCCCCCGTGCATCCAGCGCTGCAATGAAGAATGCCTGCTTTCTAAAACTCCAAAACGAGTCTTAGGGAGTTTCTTCGACCGGCTTTTCAGTATCAGAGGTACAAGGGAGGAAAGAAAAAGAAAAAAAAAAAAAGAAAAAAGAAAAAAAAAAAAGGCAGCGGTGTGGGAAAGAGAGGGGACCAGGGGAGGGGCAGGGCGGGACCAGAACGCAGAAGAGGGGAGTCAGGGCCCCGAGGGCCCGGGGCTCACCACAGCTCTCGTTCTTGGCGCTGCCAGGAGAATTTGCCAGTTCAGACGCTTCTTTCTGCCCCTCTCCCGCTCCCCTCCTCTTCTGTAACTCCGGCGGCACGGCCGTCCTCCCCCTAGGAGAACACGCGTCTCGTAGGTCTTGCAAGACGAGGCTTCCCAGGCACGAAGCCTCGCTCGCTCGCACACTACGTGGCCGTACCGCACCGTCGGTGCTGCATACGGACCCTGCGGACTACAAAGAGGGATCCTTCCACACGCGGAGAGGCAGGCTCTCTCTTGCCTGCAGCGGGAGGCAGCTGCCGGCCGGCCGGCCGGCCTTCCATTTCTGCTTCTCTACCTTTCTGTGGCCTCTCCAGCTTCAGCCGCAGCAGCTCCTGCCCGCAGCCGGTAAGCGCCCCGCCTGTCCCTTCGTGCTCCCGCGCCGCGAGGAGAGGGAGGCCGGGCAGCGACAGCCCGTGCCAGCTTTCCTTGCCGGCGGCGTTCCCTTACCGGGAGGAAGCAACGAGCGCGGCGGCACCTCCCGCCGGTGCCGCATTGCCGTTACCGTCGGACGGCACGTGCAGGACCGGGGCAGCCCCGCGCACTCGCAGCCTCCGAGCTGCAGTACCGACCATTGGTCGCGGGGTGGCAGCGGCGAGCGCTTGGCACAACGCGCCAGCGCGCATGCGCGGCACCCCAGCCGCAGTACCGAGCTCTGCTCAATAGGTGGCGGAAGAGAGCGCAGGAGAAACGCGCCGCTACCGCGCATGCGCGGCTCCCGAGCCGCTGTACCGCGTTTTGGTTGCCGGGCAACAGCAGGAGGGCGGCAAAAGGCGCCACCGCGCATGCGCGGCACCCGAAAGCCAGTGCCGCGTTTTGGTTGCCGGGCAACAGGTGGAGCGCCGTAAACCGCGCAGCCGCGCATGCGCGGTGGCCGAGGCGTCGTGTCGCGCTTTGGTTGCCGGGCAACAGCGGCGAGCGCCGTAAAAGGCGCACCGCGCATGCGCGGTTGCCGAGCTGCCGTAACGCGCTCCGGTTGCTGGGCAACAGCACGAGCGCCGTAAACCGCAGAGCCGCGCATGCGCGGTGGCCGAGGCGTCGTGTCGCGCTTTGGTTGCCGGGCAACAGCGGCGAGCGCCGTAAAAGGCCCACCGCGCATGCGCGGCTGCCGAGCTGCCGTAACGCGCTCCGGCTGCTGGGCAACGCCAGGAGCGCCGCCGCGCATGCGCGGTTGCCGCCACGCCGTGTCGGAGCTCCGGCGACTCGGGGGAAGGCGCCCGTTGGCCGCGCCTGCGGGGTGCCCGCCTCCGTCCCCTCTTCCCTTCTATCGGCTCTCGGGGAACTGCCCGGCGCTGCCCTGGCCCGGCTCGCCTCCGGCGGACCGGGAGCCTGCCGCGGCGGCCGCTTCGCAGCTTCCCGTCCCGCCAGCCCCGGCCGGCCAGGAGGCACCCCTCGCCCCCGCCCCCGCCGGAGCGGATCGCTCGCCTCACCCGCGGTCCCGGCGCTCGCCCGCTGCCGCCGAGACCCGCGCCCTGCGCGCCGCCACGGTGCTCCCGGACGGCGCGCCGGAGGGCTCAGAGCCGGCGCGCGAACGCCGGGCTGCAGTACCACACTTTGCCCACAAGGCGGCAGCACCCGACGCGGCGGCGCTGCTGCGCACCTGTGCGGTGCCGGCGCTGCTGTTCCGCGCTTTGCCCGCTGAGCGCCCGCCCACACCGCGCACGTGGGGCGGCACCGGCGTTTCCTTACCGGGAGGAAGCAACGAGCGCGGCGGCACTCTCCCCCCGTGCCGCACTGCCGTTACCGTTGGACCACGGGTGCCGTTACAGGGGCACCACCGCGCCTTTGCAGCCTCCGAGCTGTAGGACCCCATTTTGGTCGCCGGGCAGCAGCATCCCCACAACGATCCTCTTCGGAGCAGCGGCTGGACGACGGATGACTGACAGCTCAGCCCAGCAGAGACCAGACACAGGCGGCAACTACTTACTGGGGGCACAGGGCTTACGTTGCCCTGCCCTTTCCCCACTCGCAGCCCAGGCAGTCATCTTCATCGCCTCCGTTCCAAAAAGCACCCGAGTGCCTGGAGCGTTTACAGCAGTCAAGTGCAAAGAACAGACAAGTCGGGTGGTCGCTTCTGCCCCTGCCCTCCCCACCCCATTATCTAGAGAGGAGAAGCAGCACAGGGAACCTGCAAATGGGGGGGGGGGAAGCGGGGGGGGTGTCCCCTGGAGCAAGCCCCAGGGACTGCTGTATCCCCTCTGCATGTGGCATCAGGGTTGCGGGAGTGACAGCAGCCAGTCAACAGATGCTGGCGACAGATTTTAAAAACAAAAAATAACGCCTGGTTCAGCTGACAGCCTGAAGGCAGGCCACAAGAGACCCAAAGCTGCTCTGTGCCAGAGGGGCAGCTCTGTTCAGCAGGAAACGCCGCGTCCCAGCGCACCAGATGCCAGCGGCCCACCTGCAAGCGAGCGATACCCTGGCGACCCTGGGGCTCAGTTGGGGTGGGCGCACCTTTCCTCACCTCCGTGCCGTCAGAACTCTGCTCTCCCAATCCTGCGCGCACGCAAGGCTTCTTGTGCGGGGCTTGTCTCTTATCGAAGAGACGCTGCACGGTGTTACTTACCGCCCCGCCCTCCGGCGTGCAAAGGAATCAGCCGTGAAGCAGGGATAGCAAAGAGGCCTGTCGGGATAGTAGTAGTCCTCAGCAGATGACCGTAGAGCCCTCGAGGTTCCATCTTTGCTCCCTACACGAGGGTGGCTCCGCACTCCTTGCCGCTCCCGCCAGCAAGCGACACAATTGCCCTTTGCTGCCTGCAACAGGCAGTACCTGCACGGCCCCAGTACTGCCGCTTACAGAGCGAGAGGCGCTCGCTATAAAGCGGCAATGAAGAACAAGGACGGCCCGTCAAGATGGCAGGACGAACATAGAGAGCCTCCAGCATTAGCCAGGCAGGGCTTGCAACTCACCTCGTGTCGTGGTTTAACGCCAGCCAGCAACAAAGCCCCACGCGACCGCTCACTCGCTCCCCCGCCCCCAGTGGGACGGGGAGACAATCGGAAGGGCGAAAGTGAGAAAACTCATGGCTTGAAACGAAAACAGTCTAATCATTAAAAAGAAACAACAACAACAACTTGCAAGGAAAAGAAGAAGAAAAAATGACAGAGAATGGGGTGCAGGCAGCATGCCAGGGGTCTGGAGCCTGACGGATGATGGGGGGGGTGGGGGGGGTGGTGTGGAATATGGAGGAGGGAAAGGAAGAAGGGGGAAACGGGGGGGACGGGACAGGAGACAGAAGAGCAGGGGATGCAGGGGGAAACAACTCGCATGGGTTAAAAACTCGCATGGGTGAAGGGGGCGGGCTGGAGCAGCAGGGGGCATATGGGGGAGAAACACATGCGGGGGGGGGGGGGGGGGGGGAGGGTAGGTGAGGGTACAAAGGTGCATGGGGGGACACGGGTGGGGATGACCTACCCCAGGGAGTCCACCCAGGATGATCCACAGCAGGTAACTCGCCTGGGATAACCCGCAACAGAGCATCCACAGCAGATAATCCACACTGGGAGGACCCCCAGCAACGCCCCTCAAACTGCCTGTGCTTCACCCCCAATCTTCCCCAAACTGGGGAGTTTTCTGCTTTTTCAAAATACTCAGTTTGGGGTGTGTTTCAGTGCTTTTCCACAACATAAAAAGGGGTGATCTTTTGGTTGCGGTTTTGTGCATGAAAATGGGGTGGGTTTTTTGCTTTCCAGCTGCACAAATCCAGGCGGATTTGGCTTTCCCAGGAGTCCCAAATTTGTTTGGTTTTTTCCGTTGCAGGCCCAGAATCAGGGGGTTTGGGGTTGTCCTGGTTTCGGCTGGAATAAAGTTCATTTTCTTCTGACTAGCTGGTACAGGGCCATTTTGGATTTAGAATGAGAACAATGTTGACAACACCCCGATGCTGTAGCTGTTGCTAAGCAGCGTTTAGACTAAGTCAGGGACCTTCCAGCTTCTCATACCGCCCTGCCAGCAGAGGCTGGGGGTGCACAAGAAGAGTCGCTGAGCTAAAGGAGGATTCCAGGTAAACAGGTCAGCTTGAAATACACCACCTCCTTTACAACTTAAGAGCGATTTGAGCACTTAAAATCAGCACTTAGGCTAATTGATACCATTTTGAACACCTTCTTAGCATACAAGTAAACACTCTCGCCGGTGTTGGAAAACGTCTCCTCCCTTCCTTACAGCACTGCTGCAGGGAGATAACCCTGGGAGGCTGCGGGACGAGGTCGTACACAATCAGAATCTACGCTTACGGATCCACCGCAACAGCTGCAGCCCTTGCGCTGCTGCTCCTGCTGCTGCTTTGCATCTTGCTTGTTTGGTGAATAAAGCTGAAAGCGAAGTGGAAAACTTCAAAGAGCAAAATGAAAAATAAAGAATAAATCTCAATCATTCACTTTACACTAAAAAGGTGTGCCCATGTTTATATACATCCAATAAAAATACTTATACTATAAAAGTATTTGATTTTCCTTTTCCATTACCTTAACTTGCACAGCTCTGAATTCATACCATTAAATTATCTCTCTCCAAAGTACACGGTTTTAATGGGACTAGGGGTTTTTGTGCGTGTTGCATAACGCGGAGGGACACCTGGCCAGCTGAGCTGCCCAAGAGAGGTGCTACTGAACTGCCAGGGAAACGCACCATTGAAAGCCAGACAGAAGGAAAGTACTTCAGAGCACTCCGTCAAAACATCAGGAAAAAAACCCATAACATTCAGTTGCCTCTCTTTTTAAATGTTTAGACAAATACCTAACTGCTTACATACACCTAACAAATCATATACTACAGCTATTTGGCAGTTACAGTTTAAACAATGCAAGTCAATTTGTAAAATCCCCACTGCTGCAATACCTCAGACTACCAAAAAGGACTGGTGGGTTTCCTAATGCTTTTGGCAGTACTGAAGCATGCAGAGCAACACATTTTCATGTTATCTCGACTGTTACAACTGAGAAACCAAAGACCAGCGATGCCATCAACTTTAGGAAGATGGGCTGTGCTTGGGTCTTTGGAAGGAAATTGACCTTTTTTTTTTTTTTCCCTCTTTTTTTAAAGAGAGTGAAAAGTCTCGTTACTGATGACTTCTACTGTCAAGTCAATCACCTCTGAAGATCCACTCTGATGGGAAGTTCCTAAAACAAAATTTCTTTGAGAGAGAAAGACTTCCATTTTGGAAAATCTCTTTCCAACTGAAGTCAAAATTACACACTGTAGGTTAAAGGAAAAAATACATTACTGAAGCAGTAACTCATCAAAACCACCTCAGGAATCACTGTCACTAGTTACAAGGCTACTAATGCTTCCTGGGAAAGCCTGGCAAAGCCTGGCAAACACACAGATGCGACGCCCATTTGTCCTGTTTTGCCCGCGTCTCTTCTTTGACCTTGACTGCTTTTAGTACAGATGCTAATTATCTCCGTAACGTTTTTGAGTACTACTATAAGATATTTAAAAAAAAAAAGAAATCATTGACTGTAAAAGCATAAAGGTTTTATCATGAAAACAAAGTCTGTTTCTTCTGAACAGCTGAACTCTTACGAACAGTTTCTTCCCTCTTTTAGTACAAAATTAGTTTCACAGTATCATTTACTAGCAAGCACACAGCAACAGAAGATTATGCTTTCAGGAAGAGAAAATAAACTGAGGGAAGTAAACTTTGTATAGGTGTAACATGCTCCAGAACAGAACTTATTTTTAGTATTTCTGTTAAAATATTTCATGTAAAAAAAAGTAGAAGGAGAGCTGGCACACTCTCAACGTTAAAGTCCGTACCGCAAGTACCTTTGGAAAAACGCAGACACACATCGTAGGCGTACCTTGTACTTGCAGGCCACTACGGAATCTTTCCATCTGTCTCGTACCGTCACGGCAGAAGAAAGGGCAACCACGGCAAAACGGTGCCAGCTGACATCCAGCTGAGAGAAGAAAAAAAACCATTAGCACAAAGCTGGGTAGGAATCCAAAGCTGCCTTTTTTTTTTTTTTTTTGTGAAGGTTTGTGAAGACAGTACGACTGAGCGGAGGAAAAACTATTTTTGCGTCATCTTCGGTACGGTTGTTGACACGGGCCACTAGAGCTTTTGCATTTTTCAGACAACTGTGCCTTTTCTTTTTTTTTCCCCCTTTCTGTTTTGACTCACTGGCAACTTTACTTTCACTAGAACTCACTTTCCTAGATACACGCAGGTGACAGACATAGAGACCTACCTACATTTTCTCAAGCCTTAGTATAGCCGAGGCTTCATCACCCTATACGTCCCAAGTTGAGTATTTTTGCTAAGGAGCACAGCAACACATCTGTCCTTGTGAACTGCCTCGTTGCAAAAAAAGAATCCTTTTTTCCAGGCCGTTGCTCCAACCGGGCAAGATCTTTTAAAACCGCAGTTGTGCCACCAAACCCGCTCAGGGTCCCTCCTAGCTTTTGACCGCCCTGAGATTTAACAGGCACACGCTCCATTCCATCTTCCAACAGCAAAAATACGTTAACGCTCTCGGACCCAGAGCGCAACCCTACGGATGTCCACGCACGCACCCTGCCGTTTTGATGAGGAGCCACCGAGCACCCCTGCGAGCACAGCTGCACGCGCCAGATCGGTTTCCCCTACGCCGCGAGTTACCGGTTCCGGTGAACGTAGTTTCTGACGCTTTAAACCGAAAACCGTATCTCGACGCTTCGCCACAGTAGAAACGACCCATCGCCACAACGCTACAAAAACGCAGTAACACCAATTGCAAACCCACAGCAGCAACAGCTCCAGAAATATTGAGACCAGGAACAAGGGAGAAAAATAAAACAGCTTCATCTCACGCACAGGGGAGCGGCAGGCAGAGAAAAGGGTAGGCATTCTGAGCCCTTACAGAAAACGGGCATTCTCCTTCCATTCCTCAGCCTGTCCGTGAAGGTCTAAATACCGCAACACTACCACGGCAACGTCGAGAGCAGGGAACAGCAGCCCGGCCGCTGGACTTGCCACTGACCCACGCTATTTCCGTAGCAGGACGCGTACGCAGAGGGACACGTTTTGCCACACACAGCCCTGAACTTCCTGAAAATTTACATTTACCAAAAAAAGCCACTTGGAACATATTGCCAAACAACATTCGGCAAGAAAGCTTTGATGCGTTTGACACACGCAAGTTTTTGGTCACTTGCTATTTGCTTCCTGTTGCTGCTGCTGTTCTTCCTTCAGAAATTCTACTCGTAGCCCAGTTATTCACTACCGGTTCAAGCATTTGCCTTCCTGGTATTACCAGCACATTCACAGAGGCAAATAACTTACTTGCTCTTCTGCAATTATCCAAACGACAATTACAGCCATGAAAGAGAAGGAGAGGTCAGGCAGCAGAAGAGCTCTGCAGGCTGGCACCAGTCAATATTGCACTCTCGAAGAACAAACAACAACAAAACAAAACCGTGACCCTGTATCCTTCTTTTTTTTTTTTTTTTTTTTTTTTTGTTCCCCCTTCTTCTTTCAGAGCTCATCCCTGCCTCAGCATTTTGTCTTGTCAGAGCATGAAGCGCAGGTGATCTGTACCCTGGCGACTTTTGCGTGTGATGAATGCCTGTTCAGAAATAGCCCAGATCTGCAAGACTGGTGTCATTTCTATGGTTTTAATCATCATAACTCACATTTTATTTACTCACGCATTTGTGAGGAAACTAATTAACTTTTAGACACTGCCTCTCCTTTTTTTGAGGGGTGGGGGTGGAAATGTGTTAGAGACTGAAAAACATTACGATTCAGAGCTCCCAACCACGAGGGAGTGGTGGAGAAATCAATGAAAGCAAAGACCAACAGCAGCAACATCAACTGAAAGTTGGCTTTCATTCCGATCACGTACTTAAGCGACTCTCCTTGCAAGTCTATGCCTCGGTCCTAGGAATGACTAGTCCCTTTTTGGAAGGACAAACTTTTTCACTTAAAAGTCCTAGACTGAAGACTCCGCTGAATGGAATGGGGATTGTGCCACGGGACAACATGCCATCAACACTCTTAATGGGGAAGGGAAAAAAAAAAAAAAACAAAAAACCCAAATAAAAATCAAGTACCAGTTCCCATCATGTTTCACTCATTACATTTCTACTGGCATCTAGGTGCTCAAAAATGAACTACAGGGACACCACATATTCCTAACAATTCAGTTATACATGAAAAAGTAAAAGGCTATTTCCAACTTGCCCATAAAATCAGTATGAACAGAGAGAAGAGAAACACTCGACCCCCTAAAGAAGCTAACAGGCAGCTCTGAATTTACCAGACAGGACATTTCATTCTTTCACCTGAAACAAAAACACATCAAGAGACCGGTTCAGGAACAGGGCACGATCTGCTAACAGCAATTTTTCCATCAGCTTTTCGGCACTAGCAGCAAATTCACCTTCTCTGTGGGTTTAACGTGGAGCATCTGTAGTGCCCTCGAACTCGCAAGTGTTTCTCTCCGCTCCCCCAGCCCGATACGTGCGATTACCTGAGCAGCAAGCAGAATTAACCACGCGGGATTTTCTTCGTGTGACGCGGAAGGTGACGCTGGGAGAAGAGGAGACAAAGAAATGAACCTGCTTGTCACACCCAGCCAACGGTGAAAAGACAGGGGAGGATTCTGCCGGAAGGGCTCTGCACCCCAGGAGCTCTCGCCAGCCGGTTTCTCTCCCCTTTGCCCGGTACCGAGGGGACGACGACACCTCGCCCGTGCCCCCTCGCGGGGGGGGGGGGCTGCCCCAGGTGAGCCGGGGGACCCCCACCTCGCTTCTGCCCGCGGGAACGGACCGGGAGAGACACTCCACGCAGAGAGAGGAGCGTGGTGTGGATGGCATGCCCGAGGGAAGAGGCCGGGCTCCCCGCTGGCAGAAGGACAACTCACCTCCCTGCTGCTCGGAGCTGCTTGCTGCGGACAGCCCTGCCTGCGCCCGGCCGCTCTTCCGCCGTGCTGGGAGCGCAGTCCGGCCGACGGACGCTCCAGCGAAAAGACGCTCCAGCTAATCGCGCCCCCTGCCCGTTACAGCCGCAGGTACTTTTGCCTCTGGCTAATGCACGCTCCAGACAGCGGACACCCCGCCTCGTTCCAGCTCCCGCTTGCTACAGTTCTGGCTCCTTGAAGCCCCAGCTCCGCACTGAAGCTCCGCCTGATTTCAGCTGCTTCTCCTTACAAGCTCCAGCTACGTGCAACGGTCTGGGCTTTCCATAAGGTTGCATATCAACTGCTGTCAGAACTGGAGCATTAGGATTAAACATCAGAGTTACACGCCAAGTAAATATGCGTTAAGTTTGGGCGATTAATTACTTAATAACTATTCTGAGCGGCGCAGAAAGAAGAGCTGGACTCAAAGAGGGCACGTGGGGTGTGAAAAGCGCCTTCCCCCCCCACAGACCATCGCAGATGTTGAGCTCGGCCTGCTGCGTGCCGGCCTCCCGAACTTCGGCGTCCGACACAACCAGACCCCCATCTACGGGGAGGGACCACGCACCCTGCCCGCCCCCCGCTTCCCCCCGCAGCCCCCAACACCCTCCCACCCACCTGCAAAACCAGCCAAGCCGGCTCCCGCTTTTGGCCCCCACACCAGCTGACTCGGGGCCCATTTGGGAGCCAAAAAACCCGGCTGCTGAGCCTGTTCTCAAGGCTCAAACACGCAGGGCCGGACCTCTGTTTCTGGGCCCAAAGCCGCCCAGCTCGGTCTGTTTCCGAGCCCCCGAATCAGCCACGCGAGCCTGCTGTCAAGCCCCAGGAACAGAAAACTTGTTCTCCACTTCTGACCCTGCATTGCCCACGGGCGACGCCGAGCGTAGCCACCCCACAGCCCTGCACCCCCGGGGCCCCACGCGCAGTTTCGGGGAGTGCTCGGGACCTGCAGAGGGCCCGGCCCCACGCCTCTGCAGGGCAGCCCCAGCACAGGCAGGGCGTCGCTTCTCGACTGCCGTTTCAGGCTTTATTTCCCCGCCATCACCGGCACGGCCAGGCCCCCCACCCCAGACCTCCCAGCCGAAGCACCCCCACGGGTAGCCGGGCCCAGCCACCCGGAAAACAAGAAAACCAAAGAGGGAACAACAAGACAGACAACGTGGGGAAAGGCAAGGAGAAGGACACAGAAACAGAGAGAGCGCGGGAGGGATAGGGAGCAGGACAGAGAGATGGAGCAAGAAAGGAAAAAAGGACGGGAGGCAGAACCAAGGGAAAGAGAGACAAGGACGGGGAGCAGGACAAAGGGACGGAAGAGGAAAAAAAATTAGCGACGGGCTGCAGGACAGAGAGGAAGGGATTAAACAGACACAGGGAGCATGACAGAAGGACAGAGAGGAGACAGACAAAAGGGACAAAGAGCAGGCCAGCATCGGAGGGGAAAAAAAAACAACTGCGATGGGCAGTGGGAGAGAGATATGGAAAAAAGAAAAAAATACTGAGGAACAGAAAAAAGAAAGCAGCGACAGCTAGCTGGACGGGGGGACACAGTCAGAAAGGGCGGGAGAGGGAACCGGGCAGAGAAAGACAGACAGAAAAGGTAGCGAAAGAAAGCAAGGCAGAGGGACAGCAAGGCGGGGCGGGGGGGGGGAAGGGACAGGGGTCTGGACAGAGATGGAGAACTAAGCAGCAGGGACAGAGGAAAAGCGACAGAAAGAGGGACAGGGAACATGACAGAGAAGGAAAAATCAGGACAGCGGCAGGACGGAGATCAAAAACTGGGACGGTCCTCAGGACAGAGAGGAATACGAATACGAGCAGGGAGCGGGACAAAGGGATACAGCGAGAAACGACGGGACAGGAAGCAAGACAGAGCGACAGACAAGAACGATGACAACGAGAGAGAGAGCGCGAGAAAGACAAAGACCGTGAGAAGCACGGGGCGGTGGGGAATTTAGAAAGAGAGGTATCAGGAGCCCTGCAGAGAGAGGGAGGGTGAATAAAAAAGGGGCAGGAAGCAGCACAAAGGGTCACAGAGAGTAAGAGATGAACAGGAAGAAGGACGGGGACAGCGAGATCCAGAATGACAAAAATAAAGAGCAACAGCGAGCAAGACAAAGGGAGAGAGAGAGAAACAGAAAGTAGGAAGAAGAGAGATAGGAAGGCAGGGACACAGAGCAGCACATAGAGGCGCAGAGAGGAAAAGAACGCCAGGGGAACAGGCCAGAGAAATTGGGAGGCGGGGAAGAGGCGGATGCAGATCAGGACAAGGAGATGGAAAAGGAAAAAACAGCAACTGGCTGCAGGACAAAGACGGGGGTGGGGGTGGGGAGAGGAAGAGGGAGCAGGACAAGAGAATAGACAGAAGAGGAGAGGTACAGGGAAGCAAAATAAAAACAAAACAAAACAAAAAAAAACCCCAAACGTCACAGCACCATGAGAAAGCGAGGGGGAGGCAGGGAGGGACCGGGACGCACAAGAGGAGCGACAGGGCCCCGAGGGCCCAGGACTCACCACAGCTCTCGCTCTTGGAGCTGCCAGGAGGCCTTGCCAGCTCAGAATCTTCCTTCTCCTTCTCTCCTGCCTTCCTCTTCTGTAACTCCAGTCGCTTGGCTGTCCTCCACATAACGGAACACGCGAGCGCCTCGCAGCTCTTACGAGATGAGGCCCCCTAGACACGTAGCCTCGCTCGCTCGCTCACTACGTGGCCGTACCGCGCTGCTGGTCATGCATACAGACCCTGGCGGTCTGACCTGCTGTGGACTACGAGGAGGGATCCTCCCACACCCAGAGAGGCAGGCTCTCTCTTGCCTGCAGCAGGAGGCAGCTGCCGGCCGGCCTTCCGTTTCTTCTTCTCTACCTTTCTGTGGCCTCTCCAGCTTCAGCAGCTCCCGTCCACAGCCAGCAAGCGCTCCGCCTGTCCCTCTGTGCTCCCGCGCCGCGAGGAGAGGGAGGCCAGGCAGAGACAGCCCACGCGAGCCTGAGGCTGCCGCAGTCAACGGCATCCCCGGGGACGAGCGGACAACCGCACTCACAGCGTGGCCTCTGGGAGAGGGAAAGAGGCAGCAGTGACCGTTATTAGCGTAGCTCGACCCTGGCCGGAGCCCCTCCTTCCGCAGGGGCTTCCGCAGACGCCGCTCGTTCCCCGCACCGCTGCTAACGGCACCCACGTTCAGGGAGACTCGAGAACATCGGAGAGCCAGCTTGCTGCCCTCACGACAGGGCTCAGGGGCTGCCTGCGGCTACAGCACAGGCTTCAGGGGAGGGGCTGGAGCTGGGGGCAGCCGCACGGGCCGAGCGGGGCCGGGGGAAGGCGCCGGGGGAGCTCCGGCAACTCGGGGAGGCGCCCGCTGGCAGCGCCTGGGGGGTGCCCGCCTCCGTCCCCTCTTCCCTTCTATCGGCTCTCGGGGAACCGCCCGGCGCTGCCCTGGCCCGGCTCGCCTCCGGCGGACCGGGAGCCTGCCGCAGCGGCCGCTTCGCAGCTTCCCGTCCCGCCAGCCCCGGGCGGCCGGCGGGCAGGAGGCACCCCCCCGCCACCGCCACCGCCCCGGCCCCCGCCGGAGGGGATCGCTCGCCTCACCCGCGGTCTCGGCGCTCGCCCGCCGCCGCCACGCTGCTCCCGGACACCGCGCATGCGCCGGAGGGGCCGGAGCCGGCGCGCGAACGCCGGGCTGCCCCACGCGCAGGACGGCGCATGCGCCCGGGAGGCGCGTCCGCACGGCTGGTCGGGGAGCGGGCGCAGCGGGAAGCCCGCGGAAAACCACGCGAAACCGGCAACGCTCCTGAGTCTGACCTGGTCGGACTCCGGGGGCCGCGGCGGCAGCGAGGACTACGCCGCGCCCGAGAGCCGCGCTGCTGCCCGGCCGCCGAGTCCGCGAAAACTACAGCTCCCGGCATGCCCCGGGAGGCAGCCTGCCCTGCTGCCTGACCCCGAGGGGACGCCGCTTCCGTTTCCGCCCACCCCCACGCCGGCGCAGCCGCAGTCCCCGCCGAGCCCCCAGCGCCGGTCCGGGCGGCTCCAGCGCGCTCCCGCCCCCGCCGCCGCCCCGGCACGGCGCGGCCCCCCCCCCCGCCCGGCTCCAGCTTCGGGCAGCGCCCGCCGCCGCCGCCCCGGCACGGCGCGGCCCCCCCCCCCCGCCCGGCTCCAGCTTCGGGCAGCGCCCGCCGCCGCCGCCCCGGCACGGCACGGCGCGGCCCCCCCCCCCCCCGCGTCCGGCTCCAGCTTCGGGCAGCGCCCGCCGCCGCCGCCCCGGCACGGCGCGGCCCCCCCCCCCGCCCGGCTCCAGCTTCGGGCAGCGCCCGCCGCCCCGGCACGGCACGGCACGGCACGGCGCGGCCCCCCCCCCCCACCCCGCGCCCGGCTCCAGCTTCGGGCAGCGCCCGCCGCCGCCGCCCCGGCACGGCGCGGCCCCCCTCCCCCCCGCCCGGCTCCAGCTTCGGGCAGCGCCCGCCGCCGCCGCCCCGGCACGGCGCGGCCCCCACCCCGCCCGCCCGGCTCCAGCTTCGGGCAGCGCCCGCCGCCGCCGCGCCGGCACGGTGCACCCCCGCTGCCGCTCCGTGCGTGCGATACGGACCCCGCCGTCCTCCTCGGGGCTTTCCCCGGGACCCGCCGGGCGACTGCGCAGCCCCGCCACGGGGCCCGGTGAGCACCCCCCCCACGCGCACGTGCTCCCAGCCGCCCTGTGAGCCGCCCCCCCCTCCCCCGCGCGCACGTGCTTCCAGCCCCTCTGTGAGCCCCCAGCTCCCCCCCCCCCGCCCCCGGCCTCGGCACAGGCGGCCCCCACCTCCCCCGGGCCACCCCCGCCTCCGACGTTCGCGGTCCGAGGGGCGCCCGGCCCCGCTCACCTTCTCCCGAGGGGCAGCCGCAGCCCGGCCACCGCTCCGCTCCGCTCCGCTCCTGCCTGGGCTCCCACCGGCCCCGCCCCGGCCCCTCCCCCGGCAGCCCCCCTTTCCAGGGAGGGGCCGTCGCCATCAGCCTCACTGCCCGCACCTGCGGCTCCTCCAGCCCCGGCCCGCAGCTGGGGGACCGAAATCCGGAACAAAACTCCTCAACACCCATGGGAAGTTAAGCAGCAGGCACTTCCTTGATTGAATGAAAGATGTCAAGAGTCACCTCATTTGGAAGAGGTGTTAACTGGGGTCAAAATACAGATTTTAATACCCATCTTATTTTAGTTCTAAGACTTGGCGATTGCCAGGTATCATCTTTTCCATTGACCCAGGTCCACCAGCGAGGCCACAAGGGAGATTTCTTCCAGAGAGAGGATAGAGTTATTAAGTCTAAAGTCCACGATTTGCTTTTCTCCTTCATGAAAAGATGAGTGGATCATATATCATCACTAGTCCCCCAAACTGTTAACCCTGAACTTTTCACCTGTCCTTTAATACAGTCAACTCCAAGCTAAATTTTTTCCGTCATTAAGAGGGGACCAAAGATCATGTAAAATATTATTATACTTTCTACAAATACATCCCCATCTTAGAGCTTTAGCTACTAGAGAAAGTCGCTGGAGTTTGGGGTCAGAGGAGCTGCAAGTATAAACTTTCATACAGCTCTGTTTAGGATGTGTGATTTTTCTCTGGTTGTCTAAAGCAGTCTAAATTTCCGTAGACGGTCCCGACTCTGGGTGGCTCTAACAAGGATCCTGGAACTCCAGTAAATTCTAAACAGCGTTTTATATTTCAAATATGATGCCAAGTTCCTTTTTGCACTTGTCTCTACGGTTTTGGCAACTGACAGACCCAAGGGGTGCCTGTACAAGTTTCTCCCGAAGGGCGATTAAATTAATTCTTTTGTCCATGAGGTGGATGGTTTGGTAATGTTATAATTCACAACGCTATAACTCCTTCTTTCAAATTTAAAAAAAACAATTGCCTTTTAAATCCATCCCATTTAATTTGCTAAAATGATTCTCATTGTTCTACATCTGTTCTCAAGTTTTGGTTAAATTCAATGTCAGTATTCTCCACGGAACTCGATTTTCATCTGACTTTGGAATCGGAAGGCAGGCTGTTACTGAGGTTAAATTTTGTGTCTTTACCAAACTTTGAATCAATTACAAAACTAGATTTATTTTTTTTTTAATCCAAATTACAAAAACGGTTAACATCAAGATTAATAGCTCAAACAATAATTGTTTCATTTTGTTTATCTCATGTTTAGAACCCCTCAAAAAAACCCCACATAAACCCTATAAACACACAAAAAGATTACTGCCCTCGACAATATTCCTAATAGCAACCCCAATAGTATAAACTTTACACAGCTGTTTTCCCAAATAGATAACGTGAAACTTACTTATAGATTTTCAGGTTTAAAGGGCCAGTTTCTTTAGACTTCCAATTTCTTGTTGGTGCTTTCTTTATTCTTGAATAATGAAGCCAAGGTTCTTCTCCCAGACCTTTACTGCTATAAGGGTTGTTAAAATGACTCGATACGGTCCTTTCCACTTCTCCGTGATTTTATATATAGTCAATCTAATCTCCTGGTCGGAAGGGATGCGCTGCTACGTCCAATTCTAAGGGTCCAGCTGTGGAGACATACTGACAAAGTTCCTGAAAAGAATTGCTTAAAGAATTCATAACACCTTTTAAAAACCTATCTCCAAAGGCACTCAAGATACTCAGAACATAGGACTCTTGATATGGTCTTTCGTACAATATTTCATAGTGACTTCAATTTTCTTTCTCTTCTGGCTATACTCTGATTCTTAATAGAGCCATGGGTAATGCTTTAACCCATGTGAGTGAGGTTTCCTGACAAATTTTACTCGACTGTTGCTTAAGGGTATAGTTCATTCTCTCCCCGCCCCCCCACCCGCCCCTTGCTTGTGGTCTATGTGGGGTGTGATAGTCTCAATCTATAGATAATACTTTGCTCAACTTGTCTCCTAATCTTTGCTATAAAATGAGGGCCATTGTCAGATGACATTCTTACAGGCACCCCACATTTTGGTATTATCTCTTTGAGCAAGACTTTGACTTCTTCCCTTGTGACAAGGGAAAGCCTCGAGCCACCCAGTAAAGATATCAACTAAAACTAGGATAGATCCTTCTTTTCAAGGCAATTCTATAAAATCAATTTGCTAATATTCTCCTAAAAAAATTTCCTTCTTTAATAATCCCAAAGATGATCTTATTACTGATTCGGGGATAATTTTATATATAAATTTCACATCCGCTTATAATTGTTTAAGCAATCTTTGTCATATTTCGCTTTCCGTTCCCCAGTATACTTTGTGATGTTCAGCTCGGGCAACTTCTCTTATTATTGTGGGTGGGACTATTATTTGACCTGTCGGTGTTACAGCCTATCCTGTTTCATTTTGTTAGCCTGCAATCTAATAATTAATTCTTCATCTTTTTCGTTATACTTTGGAGTTTCTTTAGGCAACTTTATACTTTTCTCTGGAACGAGTGCTAGGATGCCTTTTTCTGCAGCCTCTTTAGCAGCTTTATCAGCCAGTCGGTTACCTGCGTTCGGACCGGTCTTACCTAACTGATGTGCTTTACAGTGCATCATCGTGACTGCTGTTGGTTTTTGAATGGTTTCTAACAATTCCGGTATTTGTTCTGCGCGCTGAATGGTGGTTCCTTGTGCAGGTAACAGTCCTCTTTCTCTCCGCATCGCTCCATGTGCGCGTACTGCTCCAAAAGCATACTTTGAGTCTGTCCAAGTGTTGACTCGCTTTCCTTGACTTAGTTCCAGAGCTCGAATAAGAGCTATCAATTCAGCCTTTTGGGCAGATATCGTCGAAGGCAAAGCTGGCAACGCAATTACCTCCTCAGTAGTTATTGTCTATCTTGATAAACGTTTTCCTTCACAGATGGAACCGCTTCCGTCGGCATGTAGTTCCCAATCCGTTTCTTCTAGCGGCACATCTCAGAGATCCAGTCGGCTGGAGTAAACTCTTTCGATTGTCTGCAAGCAGTCACGTTCCAGTTCTCCTTTAACTTGAGCAGTTGTTGAAAACGCAACAGGGTTAACGGTGGTAGTAGTTTTTAGGTAAACATCATCTTGTTCCAGCAACACCACTTGGTATTTCAGCATCCTGCTAGGGGATACCCAATGCCCCCCGTTTCTGTTTTAGCACAACAGTTATCATATGGGAAACGTACGGTAATCCTTTGTCCTCAGGTTAAACTTACGAGCTTCCTGGATCAGTAGCACAGTTGCAGCGACGGCTCTCGGACGACCAGAGCATCCCAGACTCACATTATCTAAGCGCTTCGAGAAGTAGGCCGCAGCTCGCCCACTTGGCCCTAAATATTGGGCCAGGATACCCAGAGCTATACCTCTTCTTTCACGAGCAAAAAGTTCAAGTGTCTTTGTGAGATCTGGCAGGCCTAGGGCTGGCACCCCTATTACAGCCTGTTTCAATTCTTGGAAAGTAGCTTTCTCGGCATCGGTCCAATCCGTTGTTTGAGGTTTTGAGCTGCTCCTATAAAGGTCAGGCCAGCAAGCCACAATTTATCATCTACAGGTGACACCACTCGACCATTCCCGGAAATGCTCGTCATTAATTTTTTTCGTCTTAGGTTCGGGGAGATGACAAATTGCCTCTTTTCTCTCAGTTCCCAATTGTCTCTGCCCTTTTAGGATTTTAAAACTCATTTACATAAGTTTCTTCTTTCTGGGTTATTTGTTTTTTTTCTTTTGACGCTCGATATCCACCGATTCCCCAAAAGTTCAAAAAGTTAATAGTTAACTTTGTGCATTGTTCTTCCGTCTCAGCTACAATTAACAGATCATCCATATATTTCAGCAAGATTTCTTGATTATTTTCTTTCTTCCATATCTCTAATTCTCGTGCCAATTGATTTCCAAAAATGGTAAGACTATTCTTAAAGCCTTGAGGCAAGACTGTCCACGTATATTGTGTTTTTCTCCCAGTCTCAGGATTTTCCCATTCCAAAGCAAAAACCTCTTGACTATTGGGATCCAAGGGAATACGGAAAAAGGCGTCTTTTCGGTCTAACACTGTGAACCATTCTTGTTTCTCCGCTAGGGTTGCTAACAAAGTATAAGGATTTGCTACTACCGGATGAATATCTTGTACTATTTGATTTATTGCTCTGAGGAGGTCTTGAACTAATCTATCATCTTTTTCATTAGCCTTTTAACAGGCAAGATCGGGGTGTTATATCTGGATTCACATTCTGTTAACAATTTGTATCTTAAAAATTTTTGTATTACCATTACTAACCCTTTCTGACTTTCCGGTTTTAGGGGGTATTGTTTAATTCTTACCGGATTCCATCCCGGCTTTAAATCAACTCTCACGGGTTCTGCTTTTCGGAGTTACCAGGAACTTCCCAGTCCAGACGATTGGAATTACAGCATTAGACTTTGACTGGTATAATCTTCTGCTGTCGGTAACCATCCTGTTAACAACAAAACCAATGCTTCGATACGTTTAGTTTCTGGAATTAAAATTTTAATCTCTCCATTTTGAAATTTAATTTCTGCCTCTAAGTTCTCAAATAGATCTCTCCTTAACAGGAGTTTAGGAGAATTTGGCACATACAAAAACTGCCGAGTGACCCGTTGCTTTCCTAATTTCATTGTGAAAGACTTAAAGAAGGGTCTAGTTTCTCGTTCACCTGTTGCACCGACACCACCAATTTCTTCAAAACTTAACTCTCCCTCTAAGGTATTTAAAACTGAAAAGGTGACTCTAGTGTCAATGCAAATTCAATTTTCTGTTCTCCCAGTTTAGCTGTAACCAGAGGTTCTGCTGGGAGACTCCTTTCCGGTCCCCGTCAGATACGTTCACTTAAAAAGAACAAATCTACATATGGCACTTTATTCCAGTTACTCTCTCTCCTACAAAACGACAGTAATCGCAATATAGTATTGTAACTCAAAGTTCTGTTTGTTTACCATTTTTCCTGCAACTCACCCCAACGTGCCAATAAACATCCCGACGCTGATGTTTTTGGTATCTTTTCATCAGCAGTTCCATTTCCTGCACTCTTATTCTTAAACAATTTTGCTAATGCCATTATACTTATATACATTCAAATACCAAATACCAAACAAATGCAAATGACAACTGTCCCAAATAATACACAAAGTCCAACCCAGCAATAGCTTTCGCTTATGACTTACGGGCAGACGCCTAGGCTTCCACTGCAGACGGGTACCCTCCAAGCCCCAACCCTGCGAAGCTTTCGCCACGCCTCACGGGCAGGCTTTCCAAACAAATTCCAAAGCAGCAGCGCCTCACCTTTTTTGCAGGGAACGCTGCGAGGAGCTTTGCGAGTCGAGGGTGACGGTTCTCCCCGAGAATGCCTCGGTGCCGGCCGGAGTTCGATCGACACTCGATCTCATCCAGTCTCACTCGCAAGGTCCCATCTGGGTCGCCAAAACCGTTCCCAAAATCCAGAATAAAACTCCTTAACACCAACGTGAAGTTAAGAAGCAGGCACTTCGTTTATCGCAGCGCTGGGGACACGGGGGATCGCTCCTCCAAAGGCGTGCCCCACGTAGTATCAAAATCCACCAGTTTTCACAGAGTTTTTCTGTCAGGTCATTGTTACCTAAGCTCCTTCTGTAAAAATGCATACTATGCTCGTTCTTAAATTTAACCTTTATAATGATCGGTCCTTTGATTATATAACCTTATCAATAGCCTTATTTAAAAACAATCATTGGTCAGTTACACTTAGCTCTGCTGACTGGCATCTTCGATCCTCAAATCGAGATGGGAAGGGTAAGGGGGTTTCCAAGCAGCAAACTGGTGTCCACGACAGTTTCCTTAGTTTCCTGAAACAGAACGTAGAAAAGCCAGTAACTTCCTGGTGAGGTTTCTAGGGTTAGCTCTTTCAAACTTTAACAATATTAAGGTTCCTAGAGTCACGCGTAACACAGCTCCTAAAGTTTCTATGGCTACGTTTCAAACTTGACAATCCCATACGTTATGCTTCACAATTTTACTTCTTAATCAAACCTAACTCTTCTATGTGATTAAATTTTGATTTCTTTACCAGAATATTTGCAACAGCCGGAGCCCAGCAGGAACAGGGGGGGCACGGCCCGACCCCCCCCAGCGCCTCACCTCCTCCTCCTCCCCTGGGCTCCCTCACGGCCCCTCGCCCCGTGCAAAGGGAGCGCAAACGCAGCCCGGAGGGCAAAGAGGACGGCCGGCCAGCGTTTATTCAGTCAGTCGCGTGCCTATCGAGTCCCGCCAGCGAGTCTGCTCCGGGGCTCGGGGCGCCCCCCCGGCGCTCCCCCTGCCCCTCAGACACCTCTGATAGCATATTTCCATACATTCTGTATGGCCCGTCTAAATATTGGGATGGTTTTAATATTTTGTACCAGCTGTGGAAACTGGTTTGCTGCTAGGTGACTGCAAAAGTGAGATTTGGTAAATAATTATTAGAAATCTTATACTAACACTACGATTGAAACAATAGACAAAAGTACAGCCAAGCAATCGACTAGCAGAGGTAGGTACTCCTAAGTTTTGCAGTTCTTTGCTCTTATGACTAGATGTTCCTGGACGCCAGATGAGAACAATGCTGAAACTGACCACACGTGATTGAAACTGCGTTAAGCTTCAAGATCAAAGAACAAGGACGAGAATAAAGACTTCAAGGACAGCCAGCAAGAACTTCAAATGGGTCCGTGGTGGTAAAAGCAGCCCTTTGCCTCAAAGGGATCCTTCATTGCGCGTGATCGGATGTAGGCAGTACTACGATAATCAGTTATAATCATTTTTATGTATACGTATTCTAATCTGATTAATATGCCATTAGTTATTCTCTATAACCTGTTTGTGCTAAAGCTGTGGCATGCACGCTAGGTGGAACTATCCCCCGTGCATCCAGCGCTGCAATGAAGAATGCCTGCTTTCTAAAACTCCAAAACGAGTCTTAGGGAGTTTCTTCGACCGGCTTTTCAGTATCAGAGGTACAAGGGAGGAAAGAAAAAGAAAAAAAAAAAAAGAAAAAAGAAAAAAAAAAAAGGCAGCGGTGTGGGAAAGAGAGGGGACCAGGGGAGGGGCAGGGCGGGACCAGAACGCAGAAGAGGGGAGTCAGGGCCCCGAGGGCCCGGGGCTCACCACAGCTCTCGTTCTTGGCGCTGCCAGGAGAATTTGCCAGTTCAGACGCTTCTTTCTGCCCCTCTCCCGCTCCCCTCCTCTTCTGTAACTCCGGCGGCACGGCCGTCCTCCCCCTAGGAGAACACGCGTCTCGTAGGTCTTGCAAGACGAGGCTTCCCAGGCACGAAGCCTCGCTCGCTCGCACACTACGTGGCCGTACCGCACCGTCGGTGCTGCATACGGACCCTGCGGACTACAAAGAGGGATCCTTCCACACGCGGAGAGGCAGGCTCTCTCTTGCCTGCAGCGGGAGGCAGCTGCCGGCCGGCCGGCCGGCCTTCCATTTCTGCTTCTCTACCTTTCTGTGGCCTCTCCAGCTTCAGCCGCAGCAGCTCCTGCCCGCAGCCGGTAAGCGCCCCGCCTGTCCCTTCGTGCTCCCGCGCCGCGAGGAGAGGGAGGCCGGGCAGCGACAGCCCGTGCCAGCTTTCCTTGCCGGCGGCGTTCCCTTACCGGGAGGAAGCAACGAGCGCGGCGGCACCTCCCGCCGGTGCCGCATTGCCGTTACCGTCGGACGGCACGTGCAGGACCGGGGCAGCCCCGCGCACTCGCAGCCTCCGAGCTGCAGTACCGACCATTGGTCGCGGGGTGGCAGCGGCGAGCGCTTGGCACAACGCGCCAGCGCGCATGCGCGGCACCCCAGCCGCAGTACCGAGCTCTGCTCAATAGGTGGCGGAAGAGAGCGCAGGAGAAACGCGCCGCTACCGCGCATGCGCGGCTCCCGAGCCGCTGTACCGCGTTTTGGTTGCCGGGCAACAGCAGGAGGGCGGCAAAAGGCGCCACCGCGCATGCGCGGCACCCGAAAGCCAGTGCCGCGTTTTGGTTGCCGGGCAACAGGTGGAGCGCCGTAAACCGCGCAGCCGCGCATGCGCGGTGGCCGAGGCGTCGTGTCGCGCTTTGGTTGCCGGGCAACAGCGGCGAGCGCCGTAAAAGGCGCACCGCGCATGCGCGGTTGCCGAGCTGCCGTAACGCGCTCCGGTTGCTGGGCAACAGCGCGAGCGCCGTAAACCGCAGGGCCGCGCATGCGCGGTGGCCGAGGCGTCGTGTCGCGCTTTGGTTGCCGGGCAACAGCGGCGAGCGCCGTAAAAGGCCCACCGCGCATGCGCGGCTGCCGAGCTGCCGTAACGCGCTCCGGCTGCTGGGCAACGCCAGGAGCGCCGCCGCGCATGCGCGGTTGCCGCCACGCCGTGTCGGAGCTCCGGCGACTCGGGGGAAGGCGCCCGTTGGCCGCGCCTGCGGGGTGCCCGCCTCCGTCCCCTCTTCCCTTCTATCGGCTCTCGGGGAACTGCCCGGCGCTGCCCTGGCCCGGCTCGCCTCCGGCGGACCGGGAGCCTGCCGCGGCGGCCGCTTCGCAGCTTCCCGTCCCGCCAGCCCCGGCCGGCCAGGAGGCACCCCTCGCCCCCGCCGGAGCGGATCGCTCGCCTCACCCGCGGTCCCGGCGCTCGCCCGCTGCCGCCGAGACCCGCGCCCTGCGCGCCGCCACGGTGCTCCCGGACGGCGCGCCGGAGGGCTCAGAGCCGGCGCGCGAACGCCGGGCTGCAGTACCACACTTTGCCCACAAGGCGGCAGCACCCGACGCGGCGGCGCTGCTGCGCACCTGTGCGGTGCCAGCGCTGCTGTTCCGCGCTTTGCCCGCTGAGCGCCCGCCCACACCGCGCACGTGGGGCGGCACCGGCGTTTCCTTACCGGGAGGAAGCAACGAGCGCGGCGGCACTCTCCCCCCGTGCCGCACTGCCGTTACCGTTGGACCACGGGTGCCGTTACAGGGGCACCACCGCGCCTTTGCAGCCTCCGAGCTGTAGGACCCCATTTTGGTCGCCGGGCAGCAGCATCCCCACAACGATCCTCTTCGGAGCAGCGGCTGGACGACGGATGACTGACAGCTCAGCCCAGCAGAGACCAGACACAGGCGGCAACTACTTACTGGGGGCACAGGGCTTATGTTGCCCTGCCCTTTCCCCACTCGCAGCCCAGGCAGTCATCTTCATCGCCTCCGTTCCAAAAAGCACCCGAGTGCCTGGAGCATTTACAGCAGTCAAGTGCAAAGAACAGACAAGTCGGGTGGTCGCTTCTGCCCCTGCCCTCCCCACCCCATTATCTAGAGAGGAGAAGCAGCACAGGGAACCTGCAAATGGGGGGGGGGGGAAGCGGGGGGGGTGTCCCCTGGAGCAAGCCCCAGGGACTGCTGTATCCCCTCTGCATGTGGCATCAGGGTTGCGGGAGTGACAGCAGCCAGTCAACAGATGCTGGCGACAGATTTTAAAAACAAAAAATAACGCCTGGTTCAGCTGACAGCCTGAAGGCAGGCCACAAGAGACCCAAAGCTGCTCTGTGCCAGAGGGGCAGCTCTGTTCAGCAGGAAACGCCGCGTCCCAGCGCACCAGATGCCAGCGGCCCACCTGCAAGCGAGCGATACCCTGGCGACCCTGGGGCTCAGTTGGGGTGGGCGCACCTTTCCTCACCTCCGTGCCGTCAGAACTCTGCTCTCCCAATCCTGCGCGCACGCAAGGCTTCTTGTGCGGGGCTTGTCTCTTATCGAAGAGACGCTGCACGGTGTTACTTACCGCCCCGCCCTCCGGCGTGCAAAGGAATCAGCCGTGAAGCAGGGATAGCAAAGAGGCCTGTCGGGATAGTAGTAGTCCTCAGCAGATGACCGTAGAGCCCTCGAGGTTCCATCTTTGCTCCCTACACGAGGGTGGCTCCGCACTCCTTGCCGCTCCCGCCAGCAAGCGACACAATTGCCCTTTGCTGCCTGCAACAGGCAGTACCTGCACGGCCCCAGTACTGCCGCTTACAGAGCGAGAGGCGCTCGCTATAAAGCGGCAATGAAGAACAAGGACGGCCCGTCAAGATGGCAGGACGAACATAGAGAGCCTCCAGCATTAGCCAGGCAGGGCTTGCAACTCACCTCGTGTCGTGGTTTAACGCCAGCCAGCAACAAAGCCCCACGCGACCGCTCACTCGCTCCCCCGCCCCCAGTGGGACGGGGAGACAATCGGAAGGGCGAAAGTGAGAAAACTCATGGCTTGAAACGAAAACAGTCTAATCATTAAAAAGAAACAACAACAACAACTTGCAAGGAAAAGAAGAAGAAAAAATGACAGAGAATGGGGTGCAGGCAGCATGCCAGGGGTCTGGAGCCTGACGGATGATGGGGGGGGTGGGGGGGGTGGTGTGGAATATGGAGGAGGGAAAGGAAGAAGGGGGAAACGGGGGGGACGGGACAGGAGACAGAAGAGCAGGGGATGCAGGGGGAAACAACTCGCATGGGTTAAAAACTCGCATGGGTGAAGGGGGCGGGCTGGAGCAGCAGGGGGCATATGGGGGAGAAACACATGCGGGGGGGGGGGGGGGGGGGAGGGTAGGTGAGGGTACAAAGGTGCATGGGGGGACACGGGTGGGGATGACCTACCCCAGGGAGTCCACCCAGGATGATCCACAGCAGGTAACTCGCCTGGGATAACCCGCAACAGAGCATCCACAGCAGATAATCCACACTGGGAGGACCCCCAGCAACGCCCCTCAAACTGCCTGTGCTTCACCCCCAATCTTCCCCAAACTGGGGAGTTTTCTGCTTTTTCAAAATACTCAGTTTGGGGTGTGTTTCAGTGCTTTTCCACAACATAAAAAGGGGTGATCTTTTGGTTGCGGTTTTGTGCATGAAAATGGGGTGGGTTTTTTGCTTTCCAGCTGCACAAATCCAGGCGGATTTGGCTTTCCCAGGAGTCCCAAATTTGTTTGGTTTTTTCCGTTGCAGGCCCAGAATCAGGGGGTTTGGGGTTGTCCTGGTTTCGGCTGGAATAAAGTTCATTTTCTTCTGACTAGCTGGTACAGGGCCATTTTGGATTTAGAATGAGAACAATGTTGACAACACCCCGATGCTGTAGCTGTTGCTAAGCAGCGTTTAGACTAAGTCAGGGACCTTCCAGCTTCTCATACCGCCCTGCCAGCAGAGGCTGGGGGTGCACAAGAAGAGTCGCTGAGCTAAAGGAGGATTCCAGGTAAACAGGTCAGCTTGAAATACACCACCTCCTTTACAACTTAAGAGCGATTTGAGCACTTAAAATCAGCACTTAGGCTAATTGATACCATTTTGAACACCTTCTTAGCATACAAGTAAACACTCTCGCCGGTGTTGGAAAACGTCTCCTCCCTTCCTTACAGCACTGCTGCAGGGAGATAACCCTGGGAGGCTGCGGGACGAGGTCGTACACAATCAGAATCTACGCTTACGGATCCACCGCAACAGCTGCAGCCCTTGCGCTGCTGCTCCTGCTGCTGCTTTGCATCTTGCTTGTTTGGTGAATAAAGCTGAAAGCGAAGTGGAAAACTTCAAAGAGCAAAATGAAAAATAAAGAATAAATCTCAATCATTCACTTTACACTAAAAAGGTGTGCCCATGTTTATATACATCCAATAAAAATACTTATACTATAAAAGTATTTGATTTTCCTTTTCCATTACCTTAACTTGCACAGCTCTGAATTCATACCATTAAATTATCTCTCTCCAAAGTACACGGTTTTAACGGGACTAGGGGTTTTTGTGCGTGTTGCATAACGCGGAGGGACACCTGGCCAGCTGAGCTGCCCAAGAGAGGTGCTACTGAACTGCCAGGGAAACGCACCATTGAAAGCCAGACAGAAGGAAAGTACTTCAGAGCACTCCGTCAAAACATCAGGAAAAAAACCCATAACATTCAGTTGCCTCTCTTTTTAAATGTTTAGACAAATACCTAACTGCTTACATACACCTAACAAATCATATACTACAGCTATTTGGCAGTTACAGTTTAAACAATGCAAGTCAATTTGTAAAATCCCCACTGCTGCAATACCTCAGACTACCAAAAAGGACTGGTGGGTTTCCTAATGCTTTTGGCAGTACTGAAGCATGCAGAGCAACACATTTTCATGTTATCTCGACTGTTACAACTGAGAAACCAAAGACCAGCGATGCCATCAACTTTAGGAAGATGGGCTGTGCTTGGGTCTTTGGAAGGAAATTGACCTTTTTTTTTTTTTTCCCTCTTTTTTTAAAGAGAGTGAAAAGTCTCGTTACTGATGACTTCTACTGTCAAGTCAATCACCTCTGAAGATCCACTCTGATGGGAAGTTCCTAAAACAAAATTTCTTTGAGAGAGAAAGACTTCCATTTTGGAAAATCTCTTTCCAACTGAAGTCAAAATTACACACTGTAGGTTAAAGGAAAAAATACATTACTGAAGCAGTAACTCATCAAAACCACCTCAGGAATCACTGTCACTAGTTACAAGGCTACTAATGCTTCCTGGGAAAGCCTGGCAAAGCCTGGCAAACACACAGATGCGACGCCCATTTGTCCTGTTTTGCCCGCGTCTCTTCTTTGACCTTGACTGCTTTTAGTACAGATGCTAATTATCTCCGTAACGTTTTTGAGTACTACTATAAGATATTTAAAAAAAAAAAGAAATCATTGACTGTAAAAGCATAAAGGTTTTATCATGAAAACAAAGTCTGTTTCTTCTGAACAGCTGAACTCTTACGAACAGTTTCTTCCCTCTTTTAGTACAAAATTAGTTTCACAGTATCATTTACTAGCAAGCACACAGCAACAGAAGATTATGCTTTCAGGAAGAGAAAATAAACTGAGGGAAGTAAACTTTGTATAGGTGTAACATGCTCCAGAACAGAACTTATTTTTAGTATTTCTGTTAAAATATTTCATGTAAAAAAAAGTAGAAGGAGAGCTGGCACACTCTCAACGTTAAAGTCCGTACCGCAAGTACCTTTGGAAAAACGCAGACACACATCGTAGGCGTACCTTGTACTTGCAGGCCACTACGGAATCTTTCCATCTGTCTCGTACCGTCACGGCAGAAGAAAGGGCAACCACGGCAAAACGGTGCCAGCTGACATCCAGCTGAGAGAAGAAAAAAAACCATTAGCACAAAGCTGGGTAGGAATCCAAAGCTGCCTTTTTTTTTTTTTTTTGTGAAGGTTTGTGAAGACAGTACGACTGAGCGGAGGAAAAACTATTTTTGCGTCATCTTCGGTACGGTTGTTGACACGGGCCACTAGAGCTTTTGCATTTTTCAGACAACTGTGCCTTTTCTTTTTTTTTCCCCCTTTCTGTTTTGACTCACTGGCAACTTTACTTTCACTAGAACTCACTTTCCTAGATACACGCAGGTGACAGACATAGAGACCTACCTACATTTTCTCAAGCCTTAGTATAGCCGAGGCTTCATCACCCTATACGTCCCAAGTTGAGTATTTTTGCTAAGGAGCACAGCAACACATCTGTCCTTGTGAACTGCCTCGTTGCAAAAAAAGAATCCTTTTTTCCAGGCCGTTGCTCCAACCGGGCAAGATCTTTTAAAACCGCAGTTGTGCCACCAAACCCGCTCAGGGTCCCTCCTAGCTTTTGACCGCCCTGAGATTTAACAGGCACACGCTCCATTCCATCTTCCAACAGCAAAAATACGTTAACGCTCTCGGACCCAGAGCGCAACCCTACGGATGTCCACGCACGCACCCTGCCGTTTTGATGAGGAGCCACCGAGCACCCCTGCGAGCACAGCTGCACGCGCCAGATCGGTTTCCCCTACGCCGCGAGTTACCGGTTCCGGTGAACGTAGTTTCTGACGCTTTAAACCGAAAACCGTATCTCGACGCTTCGCCACAGTAGAAACGACCCATCGCCACAACGCTACAAAAACGCAGTAACACCAATTGCAAACCCACAGCAGCAACAGCTCCAGAAATATTGAGACCAGGAACAAGGGAGAAAAATAAAACAGCTTCATCTCACGCACAGGGGAGCGGCAGGCAGAGAAAAGGGTAGGCATTCTGAGCCCTTACAGAAAACGGGCATTCTCCTTCCATTCCTCAGCCTGTCCGTGAAGGTCTAAATACCGCAACACTACCACGGCAACGTCGAGAGCAGGGAACAGCAGCCCGGCCGCTGGACTTGCCACTGACCCACGCTATTTCCGTAGCAGGACGCGTACGCAGAGGGACACGTTTTGCCACACACAGCCCTGAACTTCCTGAAAATTTACATTTACCAAAAAAAGCCACTTGGAACATATTGCCAAACAACATTCGGCAAGAAAGCTTTGATGCGTTTGACACACGCAAGTTTTTGGTCACTTGCTATTTGCTTCCTGTTGCTGCTGCTGTTCTTCCTTCAGAAATTCTACTCGTAGCCCAGTTATTCACTACCGGTTCAAGCATTTGCCTTCCTGGTATTACCAGCACATTCACAGAGGCAAATAACTTACTTGCTCTTCTGCAATTATCCAAACGACAATTACAGCCATGAAAGAGAAGGAGAGGTCAGGCAGCAGAAGAGCTCTGCAGGCTGGCACCAGTCAATATTGCACTCTCGAAGAACAAACAACAACAAAACAAAACCGTGACCCTGTATCCTTCTTTTTTTTTTTTTTTTTTTTTTTTTTTGTTCCCCCTTCTTCTTTCAGAGCTCATCCCTGCCTCAGCATTTTGTCTTGTCAGAGCATGAAGCGCAGGTGATCCGTACCCTGGCGACTTTTGCGTGTGATGAATGCCTGTTCAGAAATAGCCCAGATCTGCAAGACTGGTGTCATTTCTATGGTTTTAATCATCATAACTCACATTTTATTTACTCACGCATTTGTGAGGAAACTAATTAACTTTTAGACACTGCCTCTCCTTTTTTTGAGGGGTGGGGGTGGAAATGTGTTAGAGACTGAAAAACATTACGATTCAGAGCTCCCAACCACGAGGGAGTGGTGGAGAAATCAATGAAAGCAAAGACCAACAGCAGCAACATCAACTGAAAGTTGGCTTTCATTCCGATCACGTACTTAAGCGACTCTCCTTGCAAGTCTATGCCTCGGTCCTAGGAATGACTAGTCCCTTTTTGGAAGGACAAACTTTTTCACTTAAAAGTCCTAGACTGAAGACTCCGCTGAATGGAATGGGGATTGTGCCACGGGACAACATGCCATCAACACTCTTAATGGGGAAGGGAAAAAAAAAAAAAAACAAAAAACCCAAATAAAAATCAAGTACCAGTTCCCATCATGTTTCACTCATTACATTTCTACTGGCATCTAGGTGCTCAAAAATGAACTACAGGGACACCACATATTCCTAACAATTCAGTTATACATGAAAAAGTAAAAGGCTATTTCCAACTTGCCCATAAAATCAGTATGAACAGAGAGAAGAGAAACACTCGACCCCCTAAAGAAGCTAACAGGCAGCTCTGAATTTACCAGACAGGACATTTCATTCTTTCACCTGAAACAAAAACACATCAAGAGACCGGTTCAGGAACAGGGCACGATCTGCTAACAGCAATTTTTCCATCAGCTTTTCGGCACTAGCAGCAAATTCACCTTCTCTGTGGGTTTAACGTGGAGCATCTGTAGTGCCCTCGAACTCGCAAGTGTTTCTCTCCGCTCCCCCAGCCCGATACGTGCGATTACCTGAGCAGCAAGCAGAATTAACCACGCGGGATTTTCTTCGTGTGACGCGGAAGGTGACGCTGGGAGAAGAGGAGACAAAGAAATGAACCTGCTTGTCACACCCAGCCAACGGTGAAAAGACAGGGGAGGATTCTGCCGGAAGGGCTCTGCACCCCAGGAGCTCTCGCCAGCCGGTTTCTCTCCCCTTTGCCCGGTACCGAGGGGACGACGACACCTCGCCCGTGCCCCCTCGTGGGGGGGGGGGGCTGCCCCAGGTGAGCCGGGGGACCCCCACCTCGCTTCTGCCCGCGGGAACGGACCGGGAGAGACACTCCACGCAGAGAGAGGAGCGTGGTGTGGATGGCATGCCCGAGGGAAGAGGCCGGGCTCCCCGCTGGCAGAAGGACAACTCACCTCCCTGCTGCTCGGAGCTGCTTGCTGCGGACAGCCCTGCCTGCGCCCGGCCGCTCTTCCGCCGTGCTGGGAGCGCAGTCCGGCCGACGGACGCTCCAGCGAAAAGACGCTCCAGCTAATCGCGCCCCCTGCCCGTTACAGCCGCAGGTACTTTTGCCTCTGGCTAATGCACGCTCCAGACAGCGGACACCCCGCCTCGTTCCAGCTCCCGCTTGCTACAGTTCTGGCTCCTTGAAGCCCCAGCTCCGCACTGAAGCTCCGCCTGATTTCAGCTGCTTCTCCTTACAAGCTCCAGCTACGTGCAACGGTCTGGGCTTTCCATAAGGTTGCATATCAACTGCTGTCAGAACTGGAGCATTAGGATTAAACATCAGAGTTACACGCCAAGTAAATATGCGTTAAGTTTGGGCGATTAATTACTTAATAACTATTCTGAGCGGCGCAGAAAGAAGAGCTGGACTCAAAGAGGGCACGTGGGGTGTGAAAAGCGCCTTCCCCCCCCACAGACCATCGCAGATGTTGAGCTCGGCCTGCTGCGTGCCGGCCTCCCGAACTTCGGCGTCCGACACAACCAGACCCCCATCTACGGGGAGGGACCACGCACCCTGCCCGCCCCCCGCTTCCCCCCGCAGCCCCCAACACCCTCCCACCCACCTGCAAAACCAGCCAAGCCGGCTCCCGCTTTTGGCCCCCACACCAGCTGACTCGGGGCCCATTTGGGAGCCAAAAAACCCGGCTGCTGAGCCTGTTCTCAAGGCTCAAACACGCAGGGCCGGACCTCTGTTTCTGGGCCCAAAGCCGCCCAGCTCGGTCTGTTTCCGAGCCCCCGAATCAGCCACGCGAGCCTGCTGTCAAGCCCCAGGAACAGAAAACTTGTTCTCCACTTCTGACCCTGCATTGCCCACGGGCGACGCCGAGCGTAGCCACCCCACAGCCCTGCACCCCCGGGGCCCCACGCGCAGTTTCGGGGAGTGCTCGGGACCTGCAGAGGGCCCGGCCCCACGCCTCTGCAGGGCAGCCCCAGCACAGGCAGGGCGTCGCTTCTCGACTGCCGTTTCAGGCTTTATTTCCCCGCCATCACCGGCACGGCCAGGCCCCCCACCCCAGACCTCCCAGCCGAAGCACCCCCACGGGTAGCCGGGCCCAGCCACCCGGAAAACAAGAAAACCAAAGAGGGAACAACAAGACAGACAACGTGGGGAAAGGCAAGGAGAAGGACACAGAAACAGAGAGAGCGCGGGAGGGATAGGGAGCAGGACAGAGAGATGGAGCAAGAAAGGAAAAAAGGACGGGAGGCAGAACCAAGGGAAAGAGAGACAAGGACGGGGAGCAGGACAAAGGGACGGAAGAGGAAAAAAAATTAGCGACGGGCTGCAGGACAGAGAGGAAGGGATTAAACAGACACAGGGAGCATGACAGAAGGACAGAGAGGAGACAGACAAAAGGGACAAAGAGCAGGCCAGCATCGGAGGGGAAAAAAAAACAACTGCGATGGGCAGTGGGAGAGAGATATGGAAAAAAGAAAAAAATACTGAGGAACAGAAAAAAGAAAGCAGCGACAGCTAGCTGGACGGGGGGACACAGTCAGAAAGGGCGGGAGAGGGAACCGGGCAGAGAAAGACAGACAGAAAAGGTAGCGAAAGAAAGCAAGGCAGAGGGACAGCAAGGCGGGGCGGGGGGGGGGAAGGGACAGGGGTCTGGACAGAGATGGAGAACTAAGCAGCAGGGACAGAGGAAAAGCGACAGAAAGAGGGACAGGGAACATGACAGAGAAGGAAAAATCAGGACAGCGGCAGGACGGAGATCAAAAACTGGGACGGTCCTCAGGACAGAGAGGAATACGAATACGAGCAGGGAGCGGGACAAAGGGATACAGCGAGAAACGACGGGACAGGAAGCAAGACAGAGCGACAGACAAGAACGATGACAACGAGAGAGAGAGCGCGAGAAAGACAAAGACCGTGAGAAGCACGGGGCGGTGGGGAATTTAGAAAGAGAGGTATCAGGAGCCCTGCAGAGAGAGGGAGGGTGAATAAAAAAGGGGCAGGAAGCAGCACAAAGGGTCACAGAGAGTAAGAGATGAACAGGAAGAAGGACGGGGACAGCGAGATCCAGAATGACAAAAATAAAGAGCAACAGCGAGCAAGACAAAGGGAGAGAGAGAGAAACAGAAAGTAGGAAGAAGAGAGATAGGAAGGCAGGGACACAGAGCAGCACATAGAGGCGCAGAGAGGAAAAGAACGCCAGGGGAACAGGCCAGAGAAATTGGGAGGCGGGGAAGAGGCGGATGCAGATCAGGACAAGGAGATGGAAAAGGAAAAAACAGCAACTGGCTGCAGGACAAAGACGGGGGTGGGGGTGGGGAGAGGAAGAGGGAGCAGGACAAGAGAATAGACAGAAGAGGAGAGGTACAGGGAAGCAAAATAAAAACAAAACAAAACAAAAAAAAACCCCAAACGTCACAGCACCATGAGAAAGCGAGGGGGAGGCAGGGAGGGACCGGGACGCACAAGAGGAGCGACAGGGCCCCGAGGGCCCAGGACTCACCACAGCTCTCGCTCTTGGAGCTGCCAGGAGGCCTTGCCAGCTCAGAATCTTCCTTCTCCTTCTCTCCTGCCTTCCTCTTCTGTAACTCCAGTCGCTTGGCTGTCCTCCACATAACGGAACACGCGAGCGCCTCGCAGCTCTTACGAGATGAGGCCCCCTAGACACGTAGCCTCGCTCGCTCGCTCACTACGTGGCCGTACCGCGCTGCTGGTCATGCATACAGACCCTGGCGGTCTGACCTGCTGTGGACTACGAGGAGGGATCCTCCCACACCCAGAGAGGCAGGCTCTCTCTTGCCTGCAGCAGGAGGCAGCTGCCGGCCGGCCTTCCGTTTCTTCTTCTCTACCTTTCTGTGGCCTCTCCAGCTTCAGCAGCTCCCGTCCACAGCCAGCAAGCGCTCCGCCTGTCCCTCTGTGCTCCCGCGCCGCGAGGAGAGGGAGGCCAGGCAGAGACAGCCCACGCGAGCCTGAGGCTGCCGCAGTCAACGGCATCCCCGGGGACGAGCGGACAACCGCACTCACAGCGTGGCCTCTGGGAGAGGGAAAGAGGCAGCAGTGACCGTTATTAGCGTAGCTCGACCCTGGCCGGAGCCCCTCCTTCCGCAGGGGCTTCCGCAGACGCCGCTCGTTCCCCGCACCGCTGCTAACGGCACCCACGTTCAGGGAGACTCGAGAACATCGGAGAGCCAGCTTGCTGCCCTCACGACAGGGCTCAGGGGCTGCCTGCGGCTACAGCACAGGCTTCAGGGGAGGGGCTGGAGCTGGGGGCAGCCGCACGGGCCGAGCGGGGCCGGGGGAAGGCGCCGGGGGAGCTCCGGCAACTCGGGGAGGCGCCCGCTGGCAGCGCCTGGGGGGTGCCCGCCTCCGTCCCCTCTTCCCTTCTATCGGCTCTCGGGGAACCGCCCGGCGCTGCCCTGGCCCGGCTCGCCTCCGGCGGACCGGGAGCCTGCCGCAGCGGCCGCTTCGCAGCTTCCCGTCCCGCCAGCCCCGGGCGGCCGGCGGGCAGGAGGCACCCCCCCGCCACCGCCACCGCCCCGGCCCCCGCCGGAGGGGATCGCTCGCCTCACCCGCGGTCTCGGCGCTCGCCCGCCGCCGCCACGCTGCTCCCGGACACCGCGCATGCGCCGGAGGGGCCGGAGCCGGCGCGCGAACGCCGGGCTGCCCCACGCGCAGGACGGCGCATGCGCCCGGGAGGCGCGTCCGCACGGCTGGTCGGGGAGCGGGCGCAGCGGGAAGCCCGCGGAAAACCACGCGAAACCGGCAACGCTCCTGAGTCTGACCTGGTCGGACTCCGGGGGCCGCGGCGGCAGCGAGGACTACGCCGCGCCCGAGAGCCGCGCTGCTGCCCGGCCGCCGAGTCCGCGAAAACTACAGCTCCCGGCATGCCCCGGGAGGCAGCCTGCCCTGCTGCCTGACCCCGAGGGGACGCCGCTTCCGTTTCCGCCCACCCCCACGCCGGCGCAGCCGCAGTCCCCGCCGAGCCCCCAGCGCCGGTCCGGGCGGCTCCAGCGCGCTCCCGCCCCCGCCGCCGCCCCGGCACGGCGCGGCCCCCCCCCCCGCCCGGCTCCAGCTTCGGGCAGCGCCCGCCGCCGCCGCCCCGGCACGGCGCGGCCCCCCCCCCCCGCCCGGCTCCAGCTTCGGGCAGCGCCCGCCGCCGCCGCCCCGGCACGGCACGGCGCGGCCCCCCCCCCCCCCGCGTCCGGCTCCAGCTTCGGGCAGCGCCCGCCGCCGCCGCCCCGGCACGGCGCGGCCCCCCCCCCCGCCCGGCTCCAGCTTCGGGCAGCGCCCGCCGCCCCGGCACGGCACGGCACGGCACGGCGCGGCCCCCCCCCCCCACCCCGCGCCCGGCTCCAGCTTCGGGCAGCGCCCGCCGCCGCCGCCCCGGCACGGCGCGGCCCCCCTCCCCCCCGCCCGGCTCCAGCTTCGGGCAGCGCCCGCCGCCGCCGCCCCGGCACGGCGCGGCCCCCACCCCGCCCGCCCGGCTCCAGCTTCGGGCAGCGCCCGCCGCCGCCGCGCCGGCACGGTGCACCCCCGCTGCCGCTCCGTGCGTGCGATACGGACCCCGCCGTCCTCCTCGGGGCTTTCCCCGGGACCCGCCGGGCGACTGCGCAGCCCCGCCACGGGGCCCGGTGAGCACCCCCCCCACGCGCACGTGCTCCCAGCCGCCCTGTGAGCCGCCCCCCCCTCCCCCGCGCGCACGTGCTTCCAGCCCCTCTGTGAGCCCCCAGCTCCCCCCCCCCCGCCCCCGGCCTCGGCACAGGCGGCCCCCACCTCCCCCGGGCCACCCCCGCCTCCGACGTTCGCGGTCCGAGGGGCGCCCGGCCCCGCTCACCTTCTCCCGAGGGGCAGCCGCAGCCCGGCCACCGCTCCGCTCCGCTCCGCTCCTGCCTGGGCTCCCACCGGCCCCGCCCCGGCCCCTCCCCCGGCAGCCCCCCTTTCCAGGGAGGGGCCGTCGCCATCAGCCTCACTGCCCGCACCTGCGGCTCCTCCAGCCCCGGCCCGCAGCTGGGGGACCGAAATCCGGAACAAAACTCCTCAACACCCATGGGAAGTTAAGCAGCAGGCACTTCCTTGATTGAATGAAAGATGTCAAGAGTCACCTCATTTGGAAGAGGTGTTAACTGGGGTCAAAATACAGATTTTAATACCCATCTTATTTTAGTTCTAAGACTTGGCGATTGCCAGGTATCATCTTTTCCATTGACCCAGGTCCACCAGCGAGGCCACAAGGGAGATTTCTTCCAGAGAGAGGATAGAGTTATTAAGTCTAAAGTCCACGATTTGCTTTTCTCCTTCATGAAAAGATGAGTGGATCATATATCATCACTAGTCCCCCAAACTGTTAACCCTGAACTTTTCACCTGTCCTTTAATACAGTCAACTCCAAGCTAAATTTTTTCCGTCATTAAGAGGGGACCAAAGATCATGTAAAATATTATTATACTTTCTACAAATACATCCCCATCTTAGAGCTTTAGCTACTAGAGAAAGTCGCTGGAGTTTGGGGTCAGAGGAGCTGCAAGTATAAACTTTCATACAGCTCTGTTTAGGATGTGTGATTTTTCTCTGGTTGTCTAAAGCAGTCTAAATTTCCGTAGACGGTCCCGACTCTGGGTGGCTCTAACAAGGATCCTGGAACTCCAGTAAATTCTAAACAGCGTTTTATATTTCAAATATGATGCCAAGTTCCTTTTTGCACTTGTCTCTACGGTTTTGGCAACTGACAGACCCAAGGGGTGCCTGTACAAGTTTCTCCCGAAGGGCGATTAAATTAATTCTTTTGTCCATGAGGTGGATGGTTTGGTAATGTTATAATTCACAACGCTATAACTCCTTCTTTCAAATTTAAAAAAAACAATTGCCTTTTAAATCCATCCCATTTAATTTGCTAAAATGATTCTCATTGTTCTACATCTGTTCTCAAGTTTTGGTTAAATTCAATGTCAGTATTCTCCACGGAACTCGATTTTCATCTGACTTTGGAATCGGAAGGCAGGCTGTTACTGAGGTTAAATTTTGTGTCTTTACCAAACTTTGAATCAATTACAAAACTAGATTTATTTTTTTTTTAATCCAAATTACAAAAACGGTTAACATCAAGATTAATAGCTCAAACAATAATTGTTTCATTTTGTTTATCTCATGTTTAGAACCCCTCAAAAAAACCCCACATAAACCCTATAAACACACAAAAAGATTACTGCCCTCGACAATATTCCTAATAGCAACCCCAATAGTATAAACTTTACACAGCTGTTTTCCCAAATAGATAACGTGAAACTTACTTATAGATTTTCAGGTTTAAAGGGCCAGTTTCTTTAGACTTCCAATTTCTTGTTGGTGCTTTCTTTATTCTTGAATAATGAAGCCAAGGTTCTTCTCCCAGACCTTTACTGCTATAAGGGTTGTTAAAATGACTCGATACGGTCCTTTCCACTTCTCCGTGATTTTATATATAGTCAATCTAATCTCCTGGTCGGAAGGGATGCGCTGCTACGTCCAATTCTAAGGGTCCAGCTGTGGAGACATACTGACAAAGTTCCTGAAAAGAATTGCTTAAAGAATTCATAACACCTTTTAAAAACCTATCTCCAAAGGCACTCAAGATACTCAGAACATAGGACTCTTGATATGGTCTTTCGTACAATATTTCATAGTGACTTCAATTTTCTTTCTCTTCTGGCTATACTCTGATTCTTAATAGAGCCATGGGTAATGCTTTAACCCATGTGAGTGAGGTTTCCTGACAAATTTTACTCGACTGTTGCTTAAGGGTATAGTTCATTCTCTCCCCGCCCCCCCACCCGCCCCTTGCTTGTGGTCTATGTGGGGTGTGATAGTCTCAATCTATAGATAATACTTTGCTCAACTTGTCTCCTAATCTTTGCTATAAAATGAGGGCCATTGTCAGATGACATTCTTACAGGCACCCCACATTTTGGTATTATCTCTTTGAGCAAGACTTTGACTTCTTCCCTTGTGACAAGGGAAAGCCTCGAGCCACCCAGTAAAGATATCAACTAAAACTAGGATAGATCCTTCTTTTCAAGGCAATTCTATAAAATCAATTTGCTAATATTCTCCTAAAAAAATTTCCTTCTTTAATAATCCCAAAGATGATCTTATTACTGATTCGGGGATAATTTTATATATAAATTTCACATCCGCTTATAATTGTTTAAGCAATCTTTGTCATATTTCGCTTTCCGTTCCCCAGTATACTTTGTGATGTTCAGCTCGGGCAACTTCTCTTATTATTGTGGGTGGGACTATTATTTGACCTGTCAGTGTTACAGCCTATCCTGTTTCATTTTGTTAGCCTGCAATCTAATAATTAATTCTTCATCTTTTTCGTTATACTTTGGAGTTTCTTTAGGCAACTTTATACTTTTCTCTGGAACGAGTGCTAGGATGCCTTTTTCTGCAGCCTCTTTAGCAGCTTTATCAGCCAGTCGGTTACCTGCGTTCGGACCGGTCTTACCTAACTGATGTGCTTTACAGTGCATCATCGTGACTGCTGTTGGTTTTTGAATGGTTTCTAACAATTCCGGTATTTGTTCTGCGCGCTGAATGGTGGTTCCTTGTGCAGGTAACAGTCCTCTTTCTCTCCGCATCGCTCCATGTGCGCGTACTGCTCCAAAAGCATACTTTGAGTCTGTCCAAGTGTTGACTCGCTTTCCTTGACTTAGTTCCAGAGCTCGAATAAGAGCTATCAATTCAGCCTTTTGGGCAGATATCGTCGAAGGCAAAGCTGGCAACGCAATTACCTCCTCAGTAGTTATTGTCTATCTTGATAAACGTTTTCCTTCACAGATGGAACCGCTTCCGTCGGCATGTAGTTCCCAATCCGTTTCTTCTAGCGGCACATCTCAGAGATCCAGTCGGCTGGAGTAAACTCTTTCGATTGTCTGCAAGCAGTCACGTTCCAGTTCTCCTTTAACTTGAGCAGTTGTTGAAAACGCAACAGGGTTAACGGTGGTAGTAGTTTTTAGGTAAACATCATCTTGTTCCAGCAACACCACTTGGTATTTCAGCATCCTGCTAGGGGATACCCAATGCCCCCCGTTTCTGTTTTAGCACAACAGTTATCATATGGGAAACATACGGTAATCCTTTGTCCTCAGGTTAAACTTACGAGCTTCCTGGATCAGTAGCACAGTTGCAGCGACGGCTCTCGGACGACCAGAGCATCCCAGACTCACATTATCTAAGCGCTTCGAGAAGTAGGCCGCAGCTCGCCCACTTGGCCCTAAATATTGGGCCAGGATACCCAGAGCTATACCTCTTCTTTCACGAGCAAAAAGTTCAAGTGTCTTTGTGAGATCTGGCAGGCCTAGGGCTGGCACCCCTATTACAGCCTGTTTCAATTCTTGGAAAGTAGCTTTCTCGGCATCGGTCCAATCCGTTGTTTGAGGTTTTGAGCTGCTCCTATAAAGGTCAGGCCAGCAAGCCACAATTTATCATCTACAGGTGACACCACTCGACCATTCCCGGAAATGCTCGTCATTAATTTTTTTCGTCTTAGGTTCGGGGAGATGACAAATTGCCTCTTTTCTCTCAGTTCCCAATTGTCTCTGCCCTTTTAGGATTTTAAAACTCATTTACATAAGTTTCTTCTTTCTGGGTTATTTGTTTTTTTTCTTTTGACGCTCGATATCCACCGATTCCCCAAAAGTTCAAAAAGTTAATAGTTAACTTTGTGCATTGTTCTTCCGTCTCAGCTACAATTAACAGATCATCCATATATTTCAGCAAGATTTCTTGATTATTTTCTTTCTTCCATATCTCTAATTCTCGTGCCAATTGATTTCCAAAAATGGTAAGACTATTCTTAAAGCCTTGAGGCAAGACTGTCCACGTATATTGTGTTTTTCTCCCAGTCTCAGGATTTTCCCATTCCAAAGCAAAAACCTCTTGACTATTGGGATCCAAGGGAATACGGAAAAAGGCGTCTTTTCGGTCTAACACTGTGAACCATTCTTGTTTCTCCGCTAGGGTTGCTAACAAAGTATAAGGATTTGCTACTACCGGATGAATATCTTGTACTATTTGATTTATTGCTCTGAGGAGGTCTTGAACTAATCTATCATCTTTTTCATTAGCCTTTTAACAGGCAAGATCGGGGTGTTATATCTGGATTCACATTCTGTTAACAATTTGTATCTTAAAAATTTTTGTATTACCATTACTAACCCTTTCTGACTTTCCGGTTTTAGGGGGTATTGTTTAATTCTTACCGGATTCCATCCCGGCTTTAAATCAACTCTCACGGGTTCTGCTTTTCGGAGTTACCAGGAACTTCCCAGTCCAGACGATTGGAATTACAGCATTAGACTTTGACTGGTATAATCTTCTGCTGTCGGTAACCATCCTGTTAACAACAAAACCAATGCTTCGATACATTTAGTTTCTGGAATTAAAATTTTAATCTCTCCATTTTGAAATTTAATTTCTGCCTCTAAGTTCTCAAATAGATCTCTCCTTAACAGGAGTTTAGGAGAATTTGGCACATACAAAAACTGCCGAGTGACCCGTTGCTTTCCTAATTTCATTGTGAAAGACTTAAAGAAGGGTCTAGTTTCTCGTTCACCTGTTGCACCGACACCACCAATTTCTTCAAAACTTAACTCTCCCTCTAAGGTATTTAAAACTGAAAAGGTGACTCTAGTGTCAATGCAAATTCAATTTTCTGTTCTCCCAGTTTAGCTGTAACCAGAGGTTCTGCTGGGAGACTCCCTTCCGGTCCCCGTCAGATACGTTCACTTAAAAAGAACAAATCTACATATGGCACTTTATTCCAGTTACTCTCTCTCCTACAAAACGACAGTAATCGCAATATAGTATTGTAACTCAAAGTTCTGTTTGTTTACCATTTTTCCTGCAACTCACCCCAACGTGCCAATAAACATCCCGACGCTGATGTTTTTGGTATCTTTTCATCAGCAGTTCCATTTCCTGCACTCTTATTCTTAAACAATTTTGCTAATGCCATTATACTTATATACATTCAAATACCAAATACCAAACAAATGCAAATGACAACTGTCCCAAATAATACACAAAGTCCAACCCAGCAATAGCTTTCGCTTATGACTTACGGGCAGACGCCTAGGCTTCCACTGCAGACGGGTACCCTCCAAGCCCCAACCCTGCGAAGCTTTCGCCACGCCTCACGGGCAGGCTTTCCAAACAAATTCCAAAGCAGCAGCGCCTCACCTTTTTTGCAGGGAACGCTGCGAGGAGCTTTGCGAGTCGAGGGTGACGGTTCTCCCCGAGAATGCCTCGGTGCCGGCCGGAGTTCGATCGACACTCGATCTCATCCAGTCTCACTCGCAAGGTCCCATCTGGGTCGCCAAAACCGTTCCCAAAATCCAGAATAAAACTCCTTAACACCAACGTGAAGTTAAGAAGCAGGCACTTCGTTTATCGCAGCGCTGGGGACACGGGGGATCGCTCCTCCAAAGGCGTGCCCCACGTAGTATCAAAATCCACCAGTTTTCACAGAGTTTTTCTGTCAGGTCATTGTTACCTAAGCTCCTTCTGTAAAAATGCATACTATGCTCGTTCTTAAATTTAACCTTTATAATGATCGGTCCTTTGATTATATAACCTTATCAATAGCCTTATTTAAAAACAATCATTGGTCAGTTACACTTAGCTCTGCTGACTGGCATCTTCGATCCTCAAATCGAGATGGGAAGGGTAAGGGGGTTTCCAAGCAGCAAACTGGTGTCCACGACAGTTTCCTTAGTTTCCTGAAACAGAACGTAGAAAAGCCAGTAACTTCCTGGTGAGGTTTCTAGGGTTAGCTCTTTCAAACTTTAACAATATTAAGGTTCCTAGAGTCACGCGTAACACAGCTCCTAAAGTTTCTATGGCTACGTTTCAAACTTGACAATCCCATACGTTATGCTTCACAATTTTACTTCTTAATCAAACCTAACTCTTCTATGTGATTAAATTTTGATTTCTTTACCAGAATATTTGCAACAGCCGGAGCCCAGCAGGAACAGGGGGGGCACGGCCCGACCCCCCCAGCGCCTCACCTCCTCCTCCTCCCCTGGGCTCCCTCACGGCCCCTCGCCCCGTGCAAAGGGAGCGCAAACGCAGCCCGGAGGGCAAAGAGGACGGCCGGCCAGCGTTTATTCAGTCAGTCGCGTGCCTATCGAGTCCCGCCAGCGAGTCTGCTCCGGGGCTCGGGGCGCCCCCCCGGCGCTCCCCCTGCCCCTCAGACACCTCTGATAGCATATTTCCATACATTCTGTATGGCCCGTCTAAATATTGGGATGGTTTTAATATTTTGTACCAGCTGTGGAAACTGGTTTGCTGCTAGGTGACTGCAAAAGTGAGATTTGGTAAATAATTATTAGAAATCTTATACTAACACTACGATTGAAACAATAGACAAAAGTACAGCCAAGCAATCGACTAGCAGAGGTAGGTACTCCTAAGTTTTGCAGTTCTTTGCTCTTATGACTAGATGTTCCTGGACGCCAGATGAGAACAATGCTGAAACTGACCACACGTGATTGAAACTGCGTTAAGCTTCAAGATCAAAGAACAAGGACGAGAATAAAGACTTCAAGGACAGCCAGCAAGAACTTCAAATGGGTCCGTGGTGGTAAAAGCAGCCCTTTGCCTCAAAGGGATCCTTCATTGCGCGTGATCGGATGTAGGCAGTACTACGATAATCAGTTATAATCATTTTTATGTATACGTATTCTAATCTGATTAATATGCCATTAGTTATTCTCTATAACCTGTTTGTGCTAAAGCTGTGGCATGCACGCTAGGTGGAACTATCCCCCGTGCATCCAGCGCTGCAATGAAGAATGCCTGCTTTCTAAAACTCCAAAACGAGTCTTAGGGAGTTTCTTCGACCGGCTTTTCAGTATCAGAGGTACAAGGGAGGAAAGAAAAAGAAAAAAAAAAAAAGAAAAAAGAAAAAAAAAAAAGGCAGCGGTGTGGGAAAGAGAGGGGACCAGGGGAGGGGCAGGGCGGGACCAGAACGCAGAAGAGGGGAGTCAGGGCCCCGAGGGCCCGGGGCTCACCACAGCTCTCGTTCTTGGCGCTGCCAGGAGAATTTGCCAGTTCAGACGCTTCTTTCTGCCCCTCTCCCGCTCCCCTCCTCTTCTGTAACTCCGGCGGCACGGCCGTCCTCCCCCTAGGAGAACACGCGTCTCGTAGGTCTTGCAAGACGAGGCTTCCCAGGCACGAAGCCTCGCTCGCTCGCACACTACGTGGCCGTACCGCACCGTCGGTGCTGCATACGGACCCTGCGGACTACAAAGAGGGATCCTTCCACACGCGGAGAGGCAGGCTCTCTCTTGCCTGCAGCGGGAGGCAGCTGCCGGCCGGCCGGCCGGCCTTCCATTTCTGCTTCTCTACCTTTCTGTGGCCTCTCCAGCTTCAGCCGCAGCAGCTCCTGCCCGCAGCCGGTAAGCGCCCCGCCTGTCCCTTCGTGCTCCCGCGCCGCGAGGAGAGGGAGGCCGGGCAGCGACAGCCCGTGCCAGCTTTCCTTGCCGGCGGCGTTCCCTTACCGGGAGGAAGCAACGAGCGCGGCGGCACCTCCCGCCGGTGCCGCATTGCCGTTACCGTCGGACGGCACGTGCAGGACCGGGGCAGCCCCGCGCACTCGCAGCCTCCGAGCTGCAGTACCGACCATTGGTCGCGGGGTGGCAGCGGCGAGCGCTTGGCACAACGCGCCAGCGCGCATGCGCGGCACCCCAGCCGCAGTACCGAGCTCTGCTCAATAGGTGGCGGAAGAGAGCGCAGGAGAAACGCGCCGCTACCGCGCATGCGCGGCTCCCGAGCCGCTGTACCGCGTTTTGGTTGCCGGGCAACAGCAGGAGGGCGGCAAAAGGCGCCACCGCGCATGCGCGGCACCCGAAAGCCAGTGCCGCGTTTTGGTTGCCGGGCAACAGGTGGAGCGCCGTAAACCGCGCAGCCGCGCATGCGCGGTGGCCGAGGCGTCGTGTCGCGCTTTGGTTGCCGGGCAACAGCGGCGAGCGCCGTAAAAGGCGCACCGCGCATGCGCGGTTGCCGAGCTGCCGTAACGCGCTCCGGTTGCTGGGCAACAGCGCGAGCGCCGTAAACCGCAGAGCCGCGCATGCGCGGTGGCCGAGGCGTCGTGTCGCGCTTTGGTTGCCGGGCAACAGCGGCGAGCGCCGTAAAAGGCCCACCGCGCATGCGCGGCTGCCGAGCTGCCGTAACGCGCTCCGGCTGCTGGGCAACGCCAGGAGCGCCGCCGCGCATGCGCGGTTGCCGCCACGCCGTGTCGGAGCTCCGGCGACTCGGGGGAAGGCGCCCGTTGGCCGCGCCTGCGGGGTGCCCGCCTCCGTCCCCTCTTCCCTTCTATCGGCTCTCGGGGAACTGCCCGGCGCTGCCCTGGCCCGGCTCGCCTCCGGCGGACCGGGAGCCTGCCGCGGCGGCCGCTTCGCAGCTTCCCGTCCCGCCAGCCCCGGCCGGCCAGGAGGCACCCCTCGCCCCCGCCGGAGCGGATCGCTCGCCTCACCCGCGGTCCCGGCGCTCGCCCGCTGCCGCCGAGACCCGCGCCCTGCGCGCCGCCACGGTGCTCCCGGACGGCGCGCCGGAGGGCTCAGAGCCGGCGCGCGAACGCCGGGCTGCAGTACCACACTTTGCCCACAAGGCGGCAGCACCCGACGCGGCGGCGCTGCTGCGCACCTGTGCGGTGCCAGCGCTGCTGTTCCGCGCTTTGCCCGCTGAGCGCCCGCCCACACCGCGCACGTGGGGCGGCACCGGCGTTTCCTTACCGGGAGGAAGCAACGAGCGCGGCGGCACTCTCCCCCCGTGCCGCACTGCCGTTACCGTTGGACCACGGGTGCCGTTACAGGGGCACCACCGCGCCTTTGCAGCCTCCGAGCTGTAGGACCCCATTTTGGTCGCCGGGCAGCAGCATCCCCACAACGATCCTCTTCGGAGCAGCGGCTGGACGACGGATGACTGACAGCTCAGCCCAGCAGAGACCAGACACAGGCGGCAACTACTTACTGGGGGCACAGGGCTTATGTTGCCCTGCCCTTTCCCCACTCGCAGCCCAGGCAGTCATCTTCATCGCCTCCGTTCCAAAAAGCACCCGAGTGCCTGGAGCATTTACAGCAGTCAAGTGCAAAGAACAGACAAGTCGGGTGGTCGCTTCTGCCCCTGCCCTCCCCACCCCATTATCTAGAGAGGAGAAGCAGCACAGGGAACCTGCAAATGGGGGGGGGGGGAAGCGGGGGGGGTGTCCCCTGGAGCAAGCCCCAGGGACTGCTGTATCCCCTCTGCATGTGGCATCAGGGTTGCGGGAGTGACAGCAGCCAGTCAACAGATGCTGGCGACAGATTTTAAAAACAAAAAATAACGCCTGGTTCAGCTGACAGCCTGAAGGCAGGCCACAAGAGACCCAAAGCTGCTCTGTGCCAGAGGGGCAGCTCTGTTCAGCAGGAAACGCCGCGTCCCAGCGCACCAGATGCCAGCGGCCCACCTGCAAGCGAGCGATACCCTGGCGACCCTGGGGCTCAGTTGGGGTGGGCGCACCTTTCCTCACCTCCGTGCCGTCAGAACTCTGCTCTCCCAATCCTGCGCGCACGCAAGGCTTCTTGTGCGGGGCTTGTCTCTTATCGAAGAGACGCTGCACGGTGTTACTTACCGCCCCGCCCTCCGGCGTGCAAAGGAATCAGCCGTGAAGCAGGGATAGCAAAGAGGCCTGTCGGGATAGTAGTAGTCCTCAGCAGATGACCGTAGAGCCCTCGAGGTTCCATCTTTGCTCCCTACACGAGGGTGGCTCCGCACTCCTTGCCGCTCCCGCCAGCAAGCGACACAATTGCCCTTTGCTGCCTGCAACAGGCAGTACCTGCACGGCCCCAGTACTGCCGCTTACAGAGCGAGAGGCGCTCGCTATAAAGCGGCAATGAAGAACAAGGACGGCCCGTCAAGATGGCAGGACGAACATAGAGAGCCTCCAGCATTAGCCAGGCAGGGCTTGCAACTCACCTCGTGTCGTGGTTTAACGCCAGCCAGCAACAAAGCCCCACGCGACCGCTCACTCGCTCCCCCGCCCCCAGTGGGACGGGGAGACAATCGGAAGGGCGAAAGTGAGAAAACTCATGGCTTGAAACGAAAACAGTCTAATCATTAAAAAGAAACAACAACAACAACTTGCAAGGAAAAGAAGAAGAAAAAATGACAGAGAATGGGGTGCAGGCAGCATGCCAGGGGTCTGGAGCCTGACGGATGATGGGGGGGGTGGGGGGGGTGGTGTGGAATATGGAGGAGGGAAAGGAAGAAGGGGGAAACGGGGGGGACGGGACAGGAGACAGAAGAGCAGGGGATGCAGGGGGAAACAACTCGCATGGGTTAAAAACTCGCATGGGTGAAGGGGGCGGGCTGGAGCAGCAGGGGGCATATGGGGGAGAAACACATGCGGGGGGGGGGGGGGGGGGGAGGGTAGGTGAGGGTACAAAGGTGCATGGGGGGACACGGGTGGGGATGACCTACCCCAGGGAGTCCACCCAGGATGATCCACAGCAGGTAACTCGCCTGGGATAACCCGCAACAGAGCATCCACAGCAGATAATCCACACTGGGAGGACCCCCAGCAACGCCCCTCAAACTGCCTGTGCTTCACCCCCAATCTTCCCCAAACTGGGGAGTTTTCTGCTTTTTCAAAATACTCAGTTTGGGGTGTGTTTCAGTGCTTTTCCACAACATAAAAAGGGGTGATCTTTTGGTTGCGGTTTTGTGCATGAAAATGGGGTGGGTTTTTTGCTTTCCAGCTGCACAAATCCAGGCGGATTTGGCTTTCCCAGGAGTCCCAAATTTGTTTGGTTTTTTCCGTTGCAGGCCCAGAATCAGGGGGTTTGGGGTTGTCCTGGTTTCGGCTGGAATAAAGTTCATTTTCTTCTGACTAGCTGGTACAGGGCCATTTTGGATTTAGAATGAGAACAATGTTGACAACACCCCGATGCTGTAGCTGTTGCTAAGCAGCGTTTAGACTAAGTCAGGGACCTTCCAGCTTCTCATACCGCCCTGCCAGCAGAGGCTGGGGGTGCACAAGAAGAGTCGCTGAGCTAAAGGAGGATTCCAGGTAAACAGGTCAGCTTGAAATACACCACCTCCTTTACAACTTAAGAGCGATTTGAGCACTTAAAATCAGCACTTAGGCTAATTGATACCATTTTGAACACCTTCTTAGCATACAAGTAAACACTCTCGCCGGTGTTGGAAAACGTCTCCTCCCTTCCTTACAGCACTGCTGCAGGGAGATAACCCTGGGAGGCTGCGGGACGAGGTCGTACACAATCAGAATCTACGCTTACGGATCCACCGCAACAGCTGCAGCCCTTGCGCTGCTGCTCCTGCTGCTGCTTTGCATCTTGCTTGTTTGGTGAATAAAGCTGAAAGCGAAGTGGAAAACTTCAAAGAGCAAAATGAAAAATAAAGAATAAATCTCAATCATTCACTTTACACTAAAAAGGTGTGCCCATGTTTATATACATCCAATAAAAATACTTATACTATAAAAGTATTTGATTTTCCTTTTCCATTACCTTAACTTGCACAGCTCTGAATTCATACCATTAAATTATCTCTCTCCAAAGTACACGGTTTTAACGGGACTAGGGGTTTTTGTGCGTGTTGCATAACGCGGAGGGACACCTGGCCAGCTGAGCTGCCCAAGAGAGGTGCTACTGAACTGCCAGGGAAACGCACCATTGAAAGCCAGACAGAAGGAAAGTACTTCAGAGCACTCCGTCAAAACATCAGGAAAAAAACCCATAACATTCAGTTGCCTCTCTTTTTAAATGTTTAGACAAATACCTAACTGCTTACATACACCTAACAAATCATATACTACAGCTATTTGGCAGTTACAGTTTAAACAATGCAAGTCAATTTGTAAAATCCCCACTGCTGCAATACCTCAGACTACCAAAAAGGACTGGTGGGTTTCCTAATGCTTTTGGCAGTACTGAAGCATGCAGAGCAACACATTTTCATGTTATCTCGACTGTTACAACTGAGAAACCAAAGACCAGCGATGCCATCAACTTTAGGAAGATGGGCTGTGCTTGGGTCTTTGGAAGGAAATTGACCTTTTTTTTTTTTTTCCCTCTTTTTTTAAAGAGAGTGAAAAGTCTCGTTACTGATGACTTCTACTGTCAAGTCAATCACCTCTGAAGATCCACTCTGATGGGAAGTTCCTAAAACAAAATTTCTTTGAGAGAGAAAGACTTCCATTTTGGAAAATCTCTTTCCAACTGAAGTCAAAATTACACACTGTAGGTTAAAGGAAAAAATACATTACTGAAGCAGTAACTCATCAAAACCACCTCAGGAATCACTGTCACTAGTTACAAGGCTACTAATGCTTCCTGGGAAAGCCTGGCAAAGCCTGGCAAACACACAGATGCGACGCCCATTTGTCCTGTTTTGCCCGCGTCTCTTCTTTGACCTTGACTGCTTTTAGTACAGATGCTAATTATCTCCGTAACGTTTTTGAGTACTACTATAAGATATTTAAAAAAAAAAAGAAATCATTGACTGTAAAAGCATAAAGGTTTTATCATGAAAACAAAGTCTGTTTCTTCTGAACAGCTGAACTCTTACGAACAGTTTCTTCCCTCTTTTAGTACAAAATTAGTTTCACAGTATCATTTACTAGCAAGCACACAGCAACAGAAGATTATGCTTTCAGGAAGAGAAAATAAACTGAGGGAAGTAAACTTTGTATAGGTGTAACATGCTCCAGAACAGAACTTATTTTTAGTATTTCTGTTAAAATATTTCATGTAAAAAAAAGTAGAAGGAGAGCTGGCACACTCTCAACGTTAAAGTCCGTACCGCAAGTACCTTTGGAAAAACGCAGACACACATCGTAGGCGTACCTTGTACTTGCAGGCCACTACGGAATCTTTCCATCTGTCTCGTACCGTCACGGCAGAAGAAAGGGCAACCACGGCAAAACGGTGCCAGCTGACATCCAGCTGAGAGAAGAAAAAAAACCATTAGCACAAAGCTGGGTAGGAATCCAAAGCTGCCTTTTTTTTTTTTTTTTGTGAAGGTTTGTGAAGACAGTACGACTGAGCGGAGGAAAAACTATTTTTGCGTCATCTTCGGTACGGTTGTTGACACGGGCCACTAGAGCTTTTGCATTTTTCAGACAACTGTGCCTTTTCTTTTTTTTTCCCCCTTTCTGTTTTGACTCACTGGCAACTTTACTTTCACTAGAACTCACTTTCCTAGATACACGCAGGTGACAGACATAGAGACCTACCTACATTTTCTCAAGCCTTAGTATAGCCGAGGCTTCATCACCCTATACGTCCCAAGTTGAGTATTTTTGCTAAGGAGCACAGCAACACATCTGTCCTTGTGAACTGCCTCGTTGCAAAAAAAGAATCCTTTTTTCCAGGCCGTTGCTCCAACCGGGCAAGATCTTTTAAAACCGCAGTTGTGCCACCAAACCCGCTCAGGGTCCCTCCTAGCTTTTGACCGCCCTGAGATTTAACAGGCACACGCTCCATTCCATCTTCCAACAGCAAAAATACGTTAACGCTCTCGGACCCAGAGCGCAACCCTACGGATGTCCACGCACGCACCCTGCCGTTTTGATGAGGAGCCACCGAGCACCCCTGCGAGCACAGCTGCACGCGCCAGATCGGTTTCCCCTACGCCGCGAGTTACCGGTTCCGGTGAACGTAGTTTCTGACGCTTTAAACCGAAAACCGTATCTCGACGCTTCGCCACAGTAGAAACGACCCATCGCCACAACGCTACAAAAACGCAGTAACACCAATTGCAAACCCACAGCAGCAACAGCTCCAGAAATATTGAGACCAGGAACAAGGGAGAAAAATAAAACAGCTTCATCTCACGCACAGGGGAGCGGCAGGCAGAGAAAAGGGTAGGCATTCTGAGCCCTTACAGAAAACGGGCATTCTCCTTCCATTCCTCAGCCTGTCCGTGAAGGTCTAAATACCGCAACACTACCACGGCAACGTCGAGAGCAGGGAACAGCAGCCCGGCCGCTGGACTTGCCACTGACCCACGCTATTTCCGTAGCAGGACGCGTACGCAGAGGGACACGTTTTGCCACACACAGCCCTGAACTTCCTGAAAATTTACATTTACCAAAAAAAGCCACTTGGAACATATTGCCAAACAACATTCGGCAAGAAAGCTTTGATGCGTTTGACACACGCAAGTTTTTGGTCACTTGCTATTTGCTTCCTGTTGCTGCTGCTGTTCTTCCTTCAGAAATTCTACTCGTAGCCCAGTTATTCACTACCGGTTCAAGCATTTGCCTTCCTGGTATTACCAGCACATTCACAGAGGCAAATAACTTACTTGCTCTTCTGCAATTATCCAAACGACAATTACAGCCATGAAAGAGAAGGAGAGGTCAGGCAGCAGAAGAGCTCTGCAGGCTGGCACCAGTCAATATTGCACTCTCGAAGAACAAACAACAACAAAACAAAACCGTGACCCTGTATCCTTCTTTTTTTTTTTTTTTTTTTTTTTTTTGTTCCCCCTTCTTCTTTCAGAGCTCATCCCTGCCTCAGCATTTTGTCTTGTCAGAGCATGAAGCGCAGGTGATCCGTACCCTGGCGACTTTTGCGTGTGATGAATGCCTGTTCAGAAATAGCCCAGATCTGCAAGACTGGTGTCATTTCTATGGTTTTAATCATCATAACTCACATTTTATTTACTCACGCATTTGTGAGGAAACTAATTAACTTTTAGACACTGCCTCTCCTTTTTTTGAGGGGTGGGGGTGGAAATGTGTTAGAGACTGAAAAACATTACGATTCAGAGCTCCCAACCACGAGGGAGTGGTGGAGAAATCAATGAAAGCAAAGACCAACAGCAGCAACATCAACTGAAAGTTGGCTTTCATTCCGATCACGTACTTAAGCGACTCTCCTTGCAAGTCTATGCCTCGGTCCTAGGAATGACTAGTCCCTTTTTGGAAGGACAAACTTTTTCACTTAAAAGTCCTAGACTGAAGACTCCGCTGAATGGAATGGGGATTGTGCCACGGGACAACATGCCATCAACACTCTTAATGGGGAAGGGAAAAAAAAAAAAAACAAAAAACCCAAATAAAAATCAAGTACCAGTTCCCATCATGTTTCACTCATTACATTTCTACTGGCATCTAGGTGCTCAAAAATGAACTACAGGGACACCACATATTCCTAACAATTCAGTTATACATGAAAAAGTAAAAGGCTATTTCCAACTTGCCCATAAAATCAGTATGAACAGAGAGAAGAGAAACACTCGACCCCCTAAAGAAGCTAACAGGCAGCTCTGAATTTACCAGACAGGACATTTCATTCTTTCACCTGAAACAAAAACACATCAAGAGACCGGTTCAGGAACAGGGCACGATCTGCTAACAGCAATTTTTCCATCAGCTTTTCGGCACTAGCAGCAAATTCACCTTCTCTGTGGGTTTAACGTGGAGCATCTGTAGTGCCCTCGAACTCGCAAGTGTTTCTCTCCGCTCCCCCAGCCCGATACGTGCGATTACCTGAGCAGCAAGCAGAATTAACCACGCGGGATTTTCTTCGTGTGACGCGGAAGGTGACGCTGGGAGAAGAGGAGACAAAGAAATGAACCTGCTTGTCACACCCAGCCAACGGTGAAAAGACAGGGGAGGATTCTGCCGGAAGGGCTCTGCACCCCAGGAGCTCTCGCCAGCCGGTTTCTCTCCCCTTTGCCCGGTACCGAGGGGACGACGACACCTCGCCCGTGCCCCCTCGCGGGGGGGGGGGGCTGCCCCAGGTGAGCCGGGGGACCCCCACCTCGCTTCTGCCCGCGGGAACGGACCGGGAGAGACACTCCACGCAGAGAGAGGAGCGTGGTGTGGATGGCATGCCCGAGGGAAGAGGCCGGGCTCCCCGCTGGCAGAAGGACAACTCACCTCCCTGCTGCTCGGAGCTGCTTGCTGCGGACAGCCCTGCCTGCGCCCGGCCGCTCTTCCGCCGTGCTGGGAGCGCAGTCCGGCCGACGGACGCTCCAGCGAAAAGACGCTCCAGCTAATCGCGCCCCCTGCCCGTTACAGCCGCAGGTACTTTTGCCTCTGGCTAATGCACGCTCCAGACAGCGGACACCCCGCCTCGTTCCAGCTCCCGCTTGCTACAGTTCTGGCTCCTTGAAGCCCCAGCTCCGCACTGAAGCTCCGCCTGATTTCAGCTGCTTCTCCTTACAAGCTCCAGCTACGTGCAACGGTCTGGGCTTTCCATAAGGTTGCATATCAACTGCTGTCAGAACTGGAGCATTAGGATTAAACATCAGAGTTACACGCCAAGTAAATATGCGTTAAGTTTGGGCGATTAATTACTTAATAACTATTCTGAGCGGCGCAGAAAGAAGAGCTGGACTCAAAGAGGGCACGTGGGGTGTGAAAAGCGCCTTCCCCCCCCACAGACCATCGCAGATGTTGAGCTCGGCCTGCTGCGTGCCGGCCTCCCGAACTTCGGCGTCCGACACAACCAGACCCCCATCTACGGGGAGGGACCACGCACCCTGCCCGCCCCCCGCTTCCCCCCGCAGCCCCCAACACCCTCCCACCCACCTGCAAAACCAGCCAAGCCGGCTCCCGCTTTTGGCCCCCACACCAGCTGACTCGGGGCCCATTTGGGAGCCAAAAAACCCGGCTGCTGAGCCTGTTCTCAAGGCTCAAACACGCAGGGCCGGACCTCTGTTTCTGGGCCCAAAGCCGCCCAGCTCGGTCTGTTTCCGAGCCCCCGAATCAGCCACGCGAGCCTGCTGTCAAGCCCCAGGAACAGAAAACTTGTTCTCCACTTCTGACCCTGCATTGCCCACGGGCGACGCCGAGCGTAGCCACCCCACAGCCCTGCACCCCCGGGGCCCCACGCGCAGTTTCGGGGAGTGCTCGGGACCTGCAGAGGGCCCGGCCCCACGCCTCTGCAGGGCAGCCCCAGCACAGGCAGGGCGTCGCTTCTCGACTGCCGTTTCAGGCTTTATTTCCCCGCCATCACCGGCACGGCCAGGCCCCCCACCCCAGACCTCCCAGCCGAAGCACCCCCACGGGTAGCCGGGCCCAGCCACCCGGAAAACAAGAAAACCAAAGAGGGAACAACAAGACAGACAACGTGGGGAAAGGCAAGGAGAAGGACACAGAAACAGAGAGAGCGCGGGAGGGATAGGGAGCAGGACAGAGAGATGGAGCAAGAAAGGAAAAAAGGACGGGAGGCAGAACCAAGGGAAAGAGAGACAAGGACGGGGAGCAGGACAAAGGGACGGAAGAGGAAAAAAAATTAGCGACGGGCTGCAGGACAGAGAGGAAGGGATTAAACAGACACAGGGAGCATGACAGAAGGACAGAGAGGAGACAGACAAAAGGGACAAAGAGCAGGCCAGCATCGGAGGGGAAAAAAAAACAACTGCGATGGGCAGTGGGAGAGAGATATGGAAAAAAGAAAAAAATACTGAGGAACAGAAAAAAGAAAGCAGCGACAGCTAGCTGGACGGGGGGACACAGTCAGAAAGGGCGGGAGAGGGAACCGGGCAGAGAAAGACAGACAGAAAAGGTAGCGAAAGAAAGCAAGGCAGAGGGACAGCAAGGCGGGGCGGGGGGGGGGAAGGGACAGGGGTCTGGACAGAGATGGAGAACTAAGCAGCAGGGACAGAGGAAAAGCGACAGAAAGAGGGACAGGGAACATGACAGAGAAGGAAAAATCAGGACAGCGGCAGGACGGAGATCAAAAACTGGGACGGTCCTCAGGACAGAGAGGAATACGAATACGAGCAGGGAGCGGGACAAAGGGATACAGCGAGAAACGACGGGACAGGAAGCAAGACAGAGCGACAGACAAGAACGATGACAACGAGAGAGAGAGCGCGAGAAAGACAAAGACCGTGAGAAGCACGGGGCGGTGGGGAATTTAGAAAGAGAGGTATCAGGAGCCCTGCAGAGAGAGGGAGGGTGAATAAAAAAGGGGCAGGAAGCAGCACAAAGGGTCACAGAGAGTAAGAGATGAACAGGAAGAAGGACGGGGACAGCGAGATCCAGAATGACAAAAATAAAGAGCAACAGCGAGCAAGACAAAGGGAGAGAGAGAGAAACAGAAAGTAGGAAGAAGAGAGATAGGAAGGCAGGGACACAGAGCAGCACATAGAGGCGCAGAGAGGAAAAGAACGCCAGGGGAACAGGCCAGAGAAATTGGGAGGCGGGGAAGAGGCGGATGCAGATCAGGACAAGGAGATGGAAAAGGAAAAAACAGCAACTGGCTGCAGGACAAAGACGGGGGTGGGGGTGGGGAGAGGAAGAGGGAGCAGGACAAGAGAATAGACAGAAGAGGAGAGGTACAGGGAAGCAAAATAAAAACAAAACAAAACAAAAAAAAACCCCAAACGTCACAGCACCATGAGAAAGCGAGGGGGAGGCAGGGAGGGACCGGGACGCACAAGAGGAGCGACAGGGCCCCGAGGGCCCAGGACTCACCACAGCTCTCGCTCTTGGAGCTGCCAGGAGGCCTTGCCAGCTCAGAATCTTCCTTCTCCTTCTCTCCTGCCTTCCTCTTCTGTAACTCCAGTCGCTTGGCTGTCCTCCACATAACGGAACACGCGAGCGCCTCGCAGCTCTTACGAGATGAGGCCCCCTAGACACGTAGCCTCGCTCGCTCGCTCACTACGTGGCCGTACCGCGCTGCTGGTCATGCATACAGACCCTGGCGGTCTGACCTGCTGTGGACTACGAGGAGGGATCCTCCCACACCCAGAGAGGCAGGCTCTCTCTTGCCTGCAGCAGGAGGCAGCTGCCGGCCGGCCTTCCGTTTCTTCTTCTCTACCTTTCTGTGGCCTCTCCAGCTTCAGCAGCTCCCGTCCACAGCCAGCAAGCGCTCCGCCTGTCCCTCTGTGCTCCCGCGCCGCGAGGAGAGGGAGGCCAGGCAGAGACAGCCCACGCGAGCCTGAGGCTGCCGCAGTCAACGGCATCCCCGGGGACGAGCGGACAACCGCACTCACAGCGTGGCCTCTGGGAGAGGGAAAGAGGCAGCAGTGACCGTTATTAGCGTAGCTCGACCCTGGCCGGAGCCCCTCCTTCCGCAGGGGCTTCCGCAGACGCCGCTCGTTCCCCGCACCGCTGCTAACGGCACCCACGTTCAGGGAGACTCGAGAACATCGGAGAGCCAGCTTGCTGCCCTCACGACAGGGCTCAGGGGCTGCCTGCGGCTACAGCACAGGCTTCAGGGGAGGGGCTGGAGCTGGGGGCAGCCGCACGGGCCGAGCGGGGCCGGGGGAAGGCGCCGGGGGAGCTCCGGCAACTCGGGGAGGCGCCCGCTGGCAGCGCCTGGGGGGTGCCCGCCTCCGTCCCCTCTTCCCTTCTATCGGCTCTCGGGGAACCGCCCGGCGCTGCCCTGGCCCGGCTCGCCTCCGGCGGACCGGGAGCCTGCCGCAGCGGCCGCTTCGCAGCTTCCCGTCCCGCCAGCCCCGGGCGGCCGGCGGGCAGGAGGCACCCCCCCGCCACCGCCACCGCCCCGGCCCCCGCCGGAGGGGATCGCTCGCCTCACCCGCGGTCTCGGCGCTCGCCCGCCGCCGCCACGCTGCTCCCGGACACCGCGCATGCGCCGGAGGGGCCGGAGCCGGCGCGCGAACGCCGGGCTGCCCCACGCGCAGGACGGCGCATGCGCCCGGGAGGCGCGTCCGCACGGCTGGTCGGGGAGCGGGCGCAGCGGGAAGCCCGCGGAAAACCACGCGAAACCGGCAACGCTCCTGAGTCTGACCTGGTCGGACTCCGGGGGCCGCGGCGGCAGCGAGGACTACGCCGCGCCCGAGAGCCGCGCTGCTGCCCGGCCGCCGAGTCCGCGAAAACTACAGCTCCCGGCATGCCCCGGGAGGCAGCCTGCCCTGCTGCCTGACCCCGAGGGGACGCCGCTTCCGTTTCCGCCCACCCCCACGCCGGCGCAGCCGCAGTCCCCGCCGAGCCCCCAGCGCCGGTCCGGGCGGCTCCAGCGCGCTCCCGCCCCCGCCGCCGCCCCGGCACGGCGCGGCCCCCCCCCCCGCCCGGCTCCAGCTTCGGGCAGCGCCCGCCGCCGCCGCCCCGGCACGGCGCGGCCCCCCCCCCCCGCCCGGCTCCAGCTTCGGGCAGCGCCCGCCGCCGCCGCCCCGGCACGGCACGGCGCGGCCCCCCCCCCCCCCGCGTCCGGCTCCAGCTTCGGGCAGCGCCCGCCGCCGCCGCCCCGGCACGGCGCGGCCCCCCCCCCCGCCCGGCTCCAGCTTCGGGCAGCGCCCGCCGCCCCGGCACGGCACGGCACGGCACGGCGCGGCCCCCCCCCCCCACCCCGCGCCCGGCTCCAGCTTCGGGCAGCGCCCGCCGCCGCCGCCCCGGCACGGCGCGGCCCCCCTCCCCCCCGCCCGGCTCCAGCTTCGGGCAGCGCCCGCCGCCGCCGCCCCGGCACGGCGCGGCCCCCACCCCGCCCGCCCGGCTCCAGCTTCGGGCAGCGCCCGCCGCCGCCGCGCCGGCACGGTGCACCCCCGCTGCCGCTCCGTGCGTGCGATACGGACCCCGCCGTCCTCCTCGGGGCTTTCCCCGGGACCCGCCGGGCGACTGCGCAGCCCCGCCACGGGGCCCGGTGAGCACCCCCCCCACGCGCACGTGCTCCCAGCCGCCCTGTGAGCCGCCCCCCCCTCCCCCGCGCGCACGTGCTTCCAGCCCCTCTGTGAGCCCCCAGCTCCCCCCCCCCCGCCCCCGGCCTCGGCACAGGCGGCCCCCACCTCCCCCGGGCCACCCCCGCCTCCGACGTTCGCGGTCCGAGGGGCGCCCGGCCCCGCTCACCTTCTCCCGAGGGGCAGCCGCAGCCCGGCCACCGCTCCGCTCCGCTCCGCTCCTGCCTGGGCTCCCACCGGCCCCGCCCCGGCCCCTCCCCCGGCAGCCCCCCTTTCCAGGGAGGGGCCGTCGCCATCAGCCTCACTGCCCGCACCTGCGGCTCCTCCAGCCCCGGCCCGCAGCTGGGGGACCGAAATCCGGAACAAAACTCCTCAACACCCATGGGAAGTTAAGCAGCAGGCACTTCCTTGATTGAATGAAAGATGTCAAGAGTCACCTCATTTGGAAGAGGTGTTAACTGGGGTCAAAATACAGATTTTAATACCCATCTTATTTTAGTTCTAAGACTTGGCGATTGCCAGGTATCATCTTTTCCATTGACCCAGGTCCACCAGCGAGGCCACAAGGGAGATTTCTTCCAGAGAGAGGATAGAGTTATTAAGTCTAAAGTCCACGATTTGCTTTTCTCCTTCATGAAAAGATGAGTGGATCATATATCATCACTAGTCCCCCAAACTGTTAACCCTGAACTTTTCACCTGTCCTTTAATACAGTCAACTCCAAGCTAAATTTTTTCCGTCATTAAGAGGGGACCAAAGATCATGTAAAATATTATTATACTTTCTACAAATACATCCCCATCTTAGAGCTTTAGCTACTAGAGAAAGTCGCTGGAGTTTGGGGTCAGAGGAGCTGCAAGTATAAACTTTCATACAGCTCTGTTTAGGATGTGTGATTTTTCTCTGGTTGTCTAAAGCAGTCTAAATTTCCGTAGACGGTCCCGACTCTGGGTGGCTCTAACAAGGATCCTGGAACTCCAGTAAATTCTAAACAGCGTTTTATATTTCAAATATGATGCCAAGTTCCTTTTTGCACTTGTCTCTACGGTTTTGGCAACTGACAGACCCAAGGGGTGCCTGTACAAGTTTCTCCCGAAGGGCGATTAAATTAATTCTTTTGTCCATGAGGTGGATGGTTTGGTAATGTTATAATTCACAACGCTATAACTCCTTCTTTCAAATTTAAAAAAAACAATTGCCTTTTAAATCCATCCCATTTAATTTGCTAAAATGATTCTCATTGTTCTACATCTGTTCTCAAGTTTTGGTTAAATTCAATGTCAGTATTCTCCACGGAACTCGATTTTCATCTGACTTTGGAATCGGAAGGCAGGCTGTTACTGAGGTTAAATTTTGTGTCTTTACCAAACTTTGAATCAATTACAAAACTAGATTTATTTTTTTTTTAATCCAAATTACAAAAACGGTTAACATCAAGATTAATAGCTCAAACAATAATTGTTTCATTTTGTTTATCTCATGTTTAGAACCCCTCAAAAAAACCCCACATAAACCCTATAAACACACAAAAAGATTACTGCCCTCGACAATATTCCTAATAGCAACCCCAATAGTATAAACTTTACACAGCTGTTTTCCCAAATAGATAACGTGAAACTTACTTATAGATTTTCAGGTTTAAAGGGCCAGTTTCTTTAGACTTCCAATTTCTTGTTGGTGCTTTCTTTATTCTTGAATAATGAAGCCAAGGTTCTTCTCCCAGACCTTTACTGCTATAAGGGTTGTTAAAATGACTCGATACGGTCCTTTCCACTTCTCCGTGATTTTATATATAGTCAATCTAATCTCCTGGTCGGAAGGGATGCGCTGCTACGTCCAATTCTAAGGGTCCAGCTGTGGAGACATACTGACAAAGTTCCTGAAAAGAATTGCTTAAAGAATTCATAACACCTTTTAAAAACCTATCTCCAAAGGCACTCAAGATACTCAGAACATAGGACTCTTGATATGGTCTTTCGTACAATATTTCATAGTGACTTCAATTTTCTTTCTCTTCTGGCTATACTCTGATTCTTAATAGAGCCATGGGTAATGCTTTAACCCATGTGAGTGAGGTTTCCTGACAAATTTTACTCGACTGTTGCTTAAGGGTATAGTTCATTCTCTCCCCGCCCCCCCACCCGCCCCTTGCTTGTGGTCTATGTGGGGTGTGATAGTCTCAATCTATAGATAATACTTTGCTCAACTTGTCTCCTAATCTTTGCTATAAAATGAGGGCCATTGTCAGATGACATTCTTACAGGCACCCCACATTTTGGTATTATCTCTTTGAGCAAGACTTTGACTTCTTCCCTTGTGACAAGGGAAAGCCTCGAGCCACCCAGTAAAGATATCAACTAAAACTAGGATAGATCCTTCTTTTCAAGGCAATTCTATAAAATCAATTTGCTAATATTCTCCTAAAAAAATTTCCTTCTTTAATAATCCCAAAGATGATCTTATTACTGATTCGGGGATAATTTTATATATAAATTTCACATCCGCTTATAATTGTTTAAGCAATCTTTGTCATATTTCGCTTTCCGTTCCCCAGTATACTTTGTGATGTTCAGCTCGGGCAACTTCTCTTATTATTGTGGGTGGGACTATTATTTGACCTGTCGG
>NW_027439484.1:0-61086 GCF_964188355.1 Buteo buteo
AGTCTGTTTCTTCTGAACAGCTGAACTCTTACGAACAGTTTCTTCCCTCTTTTAGGACAAAATTATTTTCACAGTATCATTTACTAGCAAGCACACAGCAACAGAAGATTATGCTTTCAGGAAGAGAAAATAAACTGCGGGAAGTAAACTTTGTATAGGTGTAACATGCTCCAGAACAGAACTTATTTTTAGTATTTCTGTTAAAATATTTCATGTAAAAAAAAGTAGAAGGAGAGTTGGCACACTCTCAACATTAAAGTCCGTACCGCAAGTACCTTTGGAAAAATGCAGACACACATCGTAGGCGTACCTTGTACTTGCAGGCCACTACGGAATCTTTCCATCCGTCTCGTACCGTCACGGCAGAAGAAAGGGCAACCACGGCGAAACGGTGCCAGCTGACATCCAGCTGAGAGAAGAAAAGAAAAACATTAGCACAAAGCTGGGTAGGAACCCAAAGCTGCCCTTTTTTTTTTTGTGAAGGTTTGTGAAGACAGTACGACTGAGCGGAGGAAAAAGTATTTTTGCGTCATCTTCGGTACAGCTGTTGACACAGGCCACTAAAGCTTCTGCATTTTTCAGACAAACGTGCCTTTTTTTTTTCCTTTCTTTTTTGACTCATCGGCAACTTTACTTTCACTAGAACTCACTTTCCTGGATACACGCAGGTGACACACATAGAGACCTACCTACATTTTCTCAAGCCTTAGTACAGCCGAGGCTTCATCACCCTATACGTCCCAAGTTGAGTATTTTTGCTAAAGAGCACAGCAACACATCTGTCCTTGTGAACTGCCTCGTTGCAAAAAAGGAATCACTTTTTCCAGGCCGTTGCTCCGAACGGGCAAGATCTTTTAAAACCGCAGCTGTGCCACCAAACCCGCTCAGGGTCCCTCCTAGCTTTTGACCGCCCTGAGATTTAACAGGCACACGCTCCATTCCATCTTCCAACAGCAAAAATAGGCTAACGCTCTCGGACCCAGAGCGCAACCCTACGCACACAGCCTGCTGTTTTGATGAGGAGCCACCCAGCATCCCTGCGAGCACAGCTGCACGCGCCAGATCGGTTTCCCCTATGCCGCGAGTTACCGGTTTCGGTGAACGTAGTTTCTGACGCTTTAAACCGAAAACCGTATCTCGATGCTTCGCCACAGTAGAAACGACCCATCGCCAGAACGCTACAAAAACGCAGTAACACCAATTGCAAACCCACAGCAGCAACAGCTCCAGAAATATTTAGACCAGGAACAAGGGAGAAAAATAAAACAGCTTCATCTCACGCACAGGGGAGCGGCAGGCAGAGAAAAGGGTCGGCATTCTGAGCCCTTACAGAAAACGGGCATTCTCCTTCCGTTCCTCAGCCCGTCCGTCAAGGTCTAAATACCGCAACACTACTACGGCAACGTCGAGAGTAGGGAACAGCAGCCCTGCCGCTGGACTTGCCGCTGACCCATGCTATTTACGTAGCAGGACGCGTAAGCAGAGGGACGCGTTTTGCCACACGCAGCCCTGAACTTCCTGAAAATTTACGTTTACAAAAAAAGCCACTTGGAACATATTGCCAAACAACATTCGGCAAGAAAGCTTTGATGCGTTTGACACACGCAAGTTTTTGGTCACTTGCTATTTGCTTCCTGTTGCTGCTGCTGTTCTTCCTTCAGAAATTCTACTCGTAGCCCAGTTATTCACTACTGGTTCAAGCATTTGCCTTCCTGGTATTACCAGCACATTCACAGAGGCAAGTAACTTAATTGCTCTTCTACAATTATCCAAACGACAATTACAGCCATGAAAGAGAAGGAGAGGTCAGGCAGCAGAAGAGCTCTGCAGGCTGGCACCAGTCAATATTGCACTCTCTAAAAACAAACAACAACAAAACAAAACCGTGACCCTGTATCCTTCTTTTTTTTTTTTTTTTTTTTTCCCTTCTTCTTTCAGAGCTCATCCCTGCCTCAGCATTTTGTCTTGTCAGAGCACGAAGCGCAGGTGATCCGTACCCTGACGACTTCTGCGTGTGATGAACGCCTGTTCAGAAATAGTCCAGATCTGCAAGACTGGTGTCATTTCTATGGTTTTAATCATCATAACTCACATTTTATTTACTCACGCATTTGTGAGGAAACTAATTAACTCTTAGACACTGCCTCTCCTTTTTTTGGGGGGTGGGGGTGGAAATGTGTTAGAGACTGAAAAACATTACAATTCAGAGCTCCCAACCACGAGGGAGTGGTGGAGAAATCAATGAAAGCAAAGACCAACAGCAGCAACATCAACTGGAAGTTGGCTTTCATTCCGATCACGTACTTAAGCGACTCTCCTTGCAAGTCTATGCCTCGGTCCTAGGAATGACTAGTCCCTTTTTGGAAGGACAAACTTTTTCACTTAAAAGTCCTAGACTGAAGACTCCGCTGAACGGAATGGGGATTGTCCCACGGGACAACATGCCGTCAACACTCTTAATGGGGAAGGAAAAAAAAAAACCCAAATAAAAATCAAGTTTAAGTACCAGTTCCCATCACGTTTCACTCATTACATTTCTGCTGGCATCTAGGTGCTCAAAAATGAACTACAGGGACACCACATATTCCTGAAAATTCAGTTATACATAAAAAAATAAAAGGCTATTTCCAACTTGCCCATAAAAATCAGTATGAACAGAGAGGAGAGAAACACTCGACCCTGAAGAAGCTAACAGGCAGCTCTGAATTTACCAGACAGGAAATTTCATTCTTTCCCCTGAAACAAAAACACATCAAGGGACCAGTTCAGGAACAGGGCGCGATCTGTTAACAGCAATTTTTCCATCGTCTTTTCTGCACTAGCAGCAAATTTGCCTTCCCTGTGGGTTTAACGTGGAGCATCTGTAGTGCCCTCGAACTCGCAAGTGTTTCTCTCCGCCCCCCCAGCCCGATACGTGCGATTACCTGAGCAGCAAGCGGAATTAACCACGCAGGATTTTCTTCGTGTGACGCAGGAGGTGACACTGGGAGAAGAGGAGACAAAGAAATGAACCTGCTTGTCACACCCAGCCAACGGTGAAAAGACAGGGGAGGATTCTGCCGGAAGGGCTCTGCACCCCAGGAGCTCCCGCCGGCCAGTTTCTCTCCCCTTTGCCCGGTACCGAGGGGACAACGACACCTCGCCCGCGTCCCCTCGCGGGGGGGGGGCTGCCCCAGGTGAGCCGGGGGACCCCCACCTCGCTTCTGCCCGCGGGAACGGACCGGGAGAGACACTCCACGCAGAGAGAGGAGCGTGGCGTGGATTGCATGCCCGAGGGAAGAGGCCGGGCTCCCCGCTGGCAGAAGGACAACTCACCTCCCTGCTGCTCGGAGCTGCTTGCTGCGGACAGCCCTGCCTGCGCCTGGCCGCTCTTCGGCCGTGCTGGGAGCGCGGTCCGGCCAACGGACGCCCCAGCGAAAAGACGCTCCAGCTAATCGCGCCTCCTGCTCGTTACAGCTGCAGGTACTTTTGCCTCTGGCTAATGCATGCTCCAGACAGCGGACACCCCGCCTCGTTCCAGCTCCCGCTTGCTACAGTTCTGGCTCCTTGAAGCCCCAGCTCCGCACTGGAGCTCCGGCTGATTTCAGCTGCTTCTCCTTACAAGCTCCAGCTACGTGCAACGGTCCGGGCTTTCCATAAGGTTATCTATCAACTGCTGTCAAAACTGGAGCATTAGGATTAAACATCAGAGTTACACGCCAAGTAAATATCCGTTAGTTTGGGCGATTAATTACTTAACGACTATTCTGAGCGGCGCAGAAAGAAGAGCTGGACTCAAAGAGGGCACGTGGGGTCTGAAAAGCACCTTTCCCCCCCGCAGACCATCACAGATGTTGAGTTCGGCCTGCTGCGTGCCGGTCTCCCGAACTTCGGCGTCCGACACAACCAGACCCCCATCTCCGGGGAGGGACCACGCACCCTACCTGCCCCCCGCTTCCCCCCGCAGCCCCCAACACCCTCCCACCCGCCTGCAAAACCAGCCAAGCCGGCTCCCGCTTTTGGCCCCCACACCAGCTGACTCGGGGCCCATTTGGGAGCCAAAAAACCTGGATGCTGAGCCTGTTCTCAAGGCCCAAACACGCAGGGCCGGACCTCTGTTTCTGGGCCCAAAGCCGCGCAGCTCGGTCTGTTTCCGAGCCCCCAAATCAGCCACGCGAGCCTGTTCTCAAGCCCCAGGAACAGAAAACTTGTTCTCCATTTCTGACCCTGCAGTGCCCACGGGCGACGCCGAGCATAGCCACCCCACAGCCCTGCACCCCCGGGGCCCCACACGTAGTTTCGGGGAGTGCTCGGGACCTGCGGAGGGCCCGGCCCCACGCCTCTGCGGGGCAGCCCCAGCACAGGCAGGGCATCGCTTCACGATTGCCGTTTCAGGCTTTATTTCCCCGCCACCAGCGGCACGGCCAGGCCCCCACCCCAACCCCCCCAGCCGAAGCACCCCCCCGGGTAGCCGGGCCCAGCCACCCGGAAAACAAGAAAACCAAAGAGGGAACAACAAGACAGACAACGTGGGGAAAGGCAAGGAGAAGGACACAGAAACAGAGAGAGCGCGGGAGGGATAGGGAGCAGGACAGAGAGATGGAGCAAGAAAGGAAAAAAGGACGGGAGGCAGAACCAAGGGAAAGAGAGACAAGGACAGGGAGCAGGACAAAGGGACGGAAGAGGAAAAAAAAAATAGCAACGGGCTGCAGGACAGAGATGAAGGGATTAAATAGACACAGGGAGCATGACAGAAAAACAGAGAGGAGACAGACAAAAGGGACAAAGAGCAGGCCAGCACTGGAGGGGAAAAAACCAACTGCGATGGGCAGTGGGAGAGAGATACGGAAAAAGAAAAAAATACTGAGGAACAGAAAAAAGAAAGAAGCGACAGCTAGCTGGACAGGGGGACACAGTTAGAAAGGGCGGGAGAGGGAATGGGGCAGAGAAAGACAGACAGAAAAGGTAGCAAAAGAAAGCAAGGCAGAGGGACAGCAAACAGGGCGGGGGGGGAAGGGACAGGGGTCTGGACAGAGATGGAGAAATAAGCAGCAGGGACAGAGAAAAAGAGACAGAAAGAGGGACAGGGAACATGGCAGAGAAGGAAAAATCAGGACAGCGGCAGGACGGAGATCAAAAACTGGGACGGTCCTCAGGACAGAGAGGAATACGAATACGAGCAGGGAGCGGGCCAAAGGGATACAGCGAGAAACGACGGGACAGGAAGCAAGACAGCGCGACAGACAAGAACAATGACAACGAGAGAGAGAGAGAGCGCGCGAGAGAGCGCGCGTGAGAAGCACAGGGGGTTGGGAAATTTAGAAAGCGAGGTATCAGGAGCCCTGCAGAGAGAGGGAGGGTGAATAAAAAAGGGGCAGGAAGCAGCACAAAGGGTCACAGAGAGTAAGAGATGAACAGGAAGGAGGACAGGGACAGTGAGATCCAGAATGACAAAAATAAACAGCAACGGCGAGCAAGACAAAGGGATAGAGAGAGAAACAGAAAGTAGGAAGAAGAGAGATAGGAAGGCAGGGACACAGAGCGGCACGTACAGGTGCAGAGAGGAAAAGAACGCCAGGGGAACAGGCCAGAGAAATTGGGAGGCGGGGAAAGAGGCGGATGCAGATCAGGACAAGGAGATGGAAAAGGAAAAAACAGCGACTGGCTGCAGGACAAAGACGGGGCGGGGAGAGGGAGAGGGAGCAGGACAAGAACGCAGAGAGAAAAAGAAAGGGGGGCAGTCGAAGGAGAGAGAGAGGGGAAGGGGGGGGAGGAAGAAGGAGCAGGACAAGAGAATAGACAGAAGAGGAGAGGTACAGGGAAGCAAAATAAAAATAATAATAAAAAACAAACGTCACAGCAGCATGAGAAAGCAAGGGCGTCAGGAGAGGGGGAGGGAGGGAGGGACCGGGAGGCACAAGAGGAGCGACAGGGCCCCGGAGGCCCAGGACTCACCACAGCTCTCGCTCTTGGAGCTGCCAGGAGACCTTGCCAGTTCAGACGCTTCTTTCTCCTTCTCTCCTCCCTTCCTCTTCTGTAACTCCAGTCGCTTGGCTGTCCTCCACATAACGGAACACGCGAGCGTCTCGCGGCTCTTACGAGATGAGGCCTCCTAGACACGTAGCCTCGCTCGCTCGCTCACTACGTGGCCGTACCGCGCTGCTGGTCACGCATACAGACCCTGGCAGCCTGACCTGCTGCGGACTATGAGGAGGGATCCTCCCACACCCAGAGAGGCAGGCTCTCTCTTGCCTGCAGCGGGAGGCAGCTGCCAGCCAGATGGCCTTCCATTTCTTCTTCTTTACTTTTCTGTGGCCTCTCCAGCTTCAGCAGCTCCCGTCCACAGCCAGTAAGCGCTCCGCCTGTCCCTCTGTGCTCCCGCGCCGCGAGGAGAGGGAGGCCAGGCAGAGACAGCCCACGCGAGCCTGAGGCTGCTGCAGTCAACGGCATCCCGGGGGACGAACGGGCAACTGCACTCACAGCGTGGCCTCTGGGAGAGGGAAAGAGGCAGCAGCGACCGTTATTACTGTAGCTCGACCCTGGCCGGAGCCCCTCCTTCCGCAGGGGCTTCCGCAGACGCCGCTCGTTCCCCGCGCCGCTGCTAACGGCACCCACATTCAGGGAGACTTGAGAACATCGGAGGGCCAGCTTGCTGCCCTCACGACAGGGCTCGGGGGCTGCCTGCGGCTACAGCACAGGCTTCAGGGGAGGGGCTGGAGCTGGGGGCAGCCGCACGGGCCGAGCGGGGCCGGGGGAAGGCGCCGGGGGAGCTCCGGCGACTCGGGGAGGCGCCCGCTGGCCGCGCCTGGGGGGTGCCCGCCTCCGTCCCCTCTTCCCTTCTATCGGCTCTCGGGGAACTGCCCGGCGCTGCCCTGGCCCGGCTCGCCTCCGGCGGACCGGGAGCCTGCCGCGGCGGCCGCTTCGCAGCTTCCCGTCCCGCCAGCGCCCGGCGGCCAGCGGGCAGGAGGCACCCCCCCGCCCCCGCCGGAGGGGATCGCTCGCCTCACCCGCGGTCCCGGCGCTCGCCCGCTGCCGCCGAGACCCGCGCCCTGCGCGCCACCACGCTGCTCCCGGACACCGCGCATGCGCCGGAGGGGCCGGAGCCGACGAGCGAACGCCGGGCTGCCCCACGCGCAGGACCGCGCATGCGCCCGGGAGGCGCGTCCGCGCGGCTGGTCGGGGAGCGGGTGCAGCGGGAAGCCCGCGGAAAACCACACGAAACCGGCAACGCTCCTGCGTCTGACCTGGTCGGACTCCGGGGGCCGCGGCGGCAGCAAGGACTACGCCGCGCCCGAGAGCCACGCTGCCGCCCGGCCGCCGAGTCCGCGAAAACTACAGCTCCCGGCATGCCCCGGGAGGCAGCCTGCCCTGCTGCCTGACCCCGAGGGGAAGCCGCTTCCGTTTCCGCCCACCCCCACGCCGGCGCAGCCGCAGTTCCCGCCGAGCCCCCAGCGCCGCTCCGGGCAGCTCCGGCGCGCTTTCGCCGACCGGCTCCGGCACGGCGCGGCGCGGCACCCCCCCGCCCGGCTCCGGCTCCGGGCAGCGGCCGCCGCCGCTCCGTGCGTCCCACACGGACCCCGCCGTCCTCCTCGGCGCTTTCCCCGGAACCCGCCGGCCGGCTGCGCAGCCCCGCCACTGGGCCCGGTGAGCACCCTCCCCCCCTGCGCGCGCACGTGGTCCCAGCCGCCCTGTGAGCCCCCCCCCCCCCGCGCGCACTTGCTCCCAGCCCCCCTGTGAGCCCCCCCCCCGCGCGCACGTGGTCCTAGCCGCCCTGCGCCCCCCCCCCCCCCGCACGCACTTGCTCCCAGCCCCCCTGTGAGCCCCCCCCCCGCGCGCACGTGGTCCTAGCCGCCCTGCGCCCCCCCCCCCCCGCACGCACTTGCTCCCAGCCCCCCTGTGAGCCCCCCCCCCCCGCGCGCACGTGGTCCCAGCCGCCCTGTGAGCCCCCAGGGCTCCCCCCCGGCCTCTGCACCGGCGGCCCCCACCTCCCCCGGGCCACCCCCGCCTCCGACGTTCGCCGTCCGAGGGGCGCCCGGCCCCGCTCACCTTCTCCCGAGGGGCAGCCACAGCCCGGCCACCGCTCCGCTCCGCTCCTGCCTCGGCTCCCACCGGCCCCGCCCCGGCCCCTCCCCCGGCAGCCCCCCCTTGCCAGGGAGGGGCCGGCCCCATCAGCCTCACTGCCAGCACCTGCGGCTCCTCCAGCCCCGGCCCGCAGCTGGGGGACCGAAACCCGGAACAAAACTCCTCAACACCCATGGGAAGTTAAGCAGCAGGCACTTCCTTGATTGAATGAAAGGTGGCAAGAGTCATCTCATTTGGAAGGGGTGTTAACTGGGGTCAAAATACAGATTTTAATACCCATCTTATTTTAGGCCTAAGACTTGGCGATTGCCAGGTATCATCTTTTCCATTTACCCGGGTCCACCAGCGAGGCCACAAGGGAGATTTCTTCCAGAGAGAGGAGAGAGTTATTAAGGCTGAAGTCCACGATTTGCCTTTCTCCTTCATGAAAAGGTGAGTGGATCATATATCATCACTAGTCACCCAAACAGTTAACCCTGAACTTTTCACCTGTCCTTTAACACAGTCAACTCCAAGCTAAATGTTTTCCGTTATTAAGAGGGGACCAAAGATCATGTAAAATATTATTATACTTTCTACAAACACATCCCCATCTGAGAGCTTTAGCTACTAGAGAAAGTCGTTGGAGTTTGGGGTCAGAGGAGCTGCAAGTATAAACCTTCATTCAGCTCTGTTTAGGATGTGTGATTTTTCTCTGGTTGTCTAAACCAGTCTAAATTTCCATAGATGGTCCTGACTCTGGGTGGCTCTAACAAGGATCCTGGAACTCCAGGAAATTCTAAACATCGTTTTATATTTTAAATATGATCGCAAGTTCCTTCCTGCACTTGTCTCTACGGTTTTGGCAACTGACAGCCCCAAGGGCTGCCTGTACAAGTTTCTCCCGAAGGGCGAGTAAATTAATTCTTTTGTCCATGAGGTGGATGGTTTGGTAATGTTATAATTCACAACGCTATAATTCCTTCTTTCAAATTAAAAAAAAATAATTGCCTTTTAAATCCATCCCATTTAATTTGCTAAAATGATTCTCATTGTTCTGCATCTTTTCTCAAGTTTTGGTTAAATTCAATGTCAGTATTCTCCACGGAACTAGATTTTCATCTGACTTTAGAATCGGAACGCAGGCTGTTACTGAGGTTCAATTTTGTGTCTTTACAAAACTTTGAATCAGTTACAAAACTAGATTTTGGGGTTTTTAATCCAAATTACAAAAACGGTTAATATCAAGATTAACACAGCTCAAACAATAATTGTTTCATTTTGTTTATCTCATGTTTGGAACCCCTCAAAAAAAAATACATACACCCTCTAAACACACAAAAAGATTATTGCCCTCGACAATATTCCTAATAGCAACCCCAATATTATAAACTTTACACAGCTGTTTTCCCAAATAGATAACGTGAAACTTACTTATAGATTTTCAGTTTTAAAGGGCCAGTTTCTTTAGACTTCCAATTTCTTGTTGGTGCTTTCTTTATTCTTGAATAATGAAGCCAAGGTTCTTCTCCCAGACCTTTACCGCTCTAAGGGTTGTTAAAATGACTCGATACGGTCCTTTCCACTTCTCAGTGATTTTACATACATTCAATCTCCTGGTCGGAAGGGATGCGCTGCTACGTCCAATTCTAAGGGTCCAGCTGTGGAGACATACTGACAAAGTTCTTGAAAAGAATTGCTTAAAGAAATCATAACACCTTTTAAAAACCTATCTCCAAAGGCACTCAAGATACTCAGAACATAGGACTCTTGATATGGTCTTTCATAAAACATTTCATAATGACTTAAATTTTCTTTCTCTTCTGGCTATACTCTGATTCTTAACAGAGCCATGGGTAATGCTTTAACCCATGTGAGGAGTGAGGTTTCCTGACAAATTTTACTCGACTGTTGCTTAAGGGTATAGTTCATTCCCTCTCTCTCTCTCTCACCCCCCCCCCTCCCCCCCCCCCCCTTGCTTGTGGTCTATATGGGGTGTGATAGTCTCAATCTATAGATAATACTTTGCTCAACTTGTCTCCTAATCTTTGCTATAAAATGAGGGCCATTGTCAGATGACATTCTTACAGGCACCCCACATTTTGGTATTATCTCTTTGAGCAAGACTTTGAGTACTTCCCTTGCTTTGTTGGCGCGACAAGGGAAAGCCTCGGGCCACCCAGTAAAGATATCAACTAAAACTAGGGTAGATCCTTCTTTTCAAGGCAATTCTATAAAGTCAATTTGCTAATATTCTCCTAAAAAATTTCCTTATTTCATAATCCCAAAGATGATCTTATTACTGATTCGGGGACATTTTTATATATAAATTTCACATCCGCTTCCAATTGTTTAAACAATCTTTGTCGTATTTCACTTTCTGTTCCCCGATATACTTTGTGATGTTCAGCTCGGGCAATTTCTCTTATTATTGTGGGTGGGACTATTATTTGACCTGTCGGTGTTACAGCCTATCCTGTTTCATTTTGTTAGCCTGCAATCTAATAATTAATTCTTCATCTTTTTCGTTATAATTTGGAGTTTCTTTAGGCAATTTTATACTTTTCTCTGGAACTAGTGCTAGGATGCCTTCTTCCGCAGCCTCTTTAGCGGCTTTATCAGCCAGTCGGTTACCTGCGTTCGGACCGGTCTTACCTAACTGATGTGCTTTACAGTGCATTATCGTGACTGCTGTTGGTATTTGAATGGTTTCTAACAATTTCCGTATTTGTTCTGCGTGCTGAATGGTGGTTCCTTGCGCGGATAACAGTCCTCTTTCTCTCCGTATCGCTCCATGCGCGCGTACTACTCCAAAAGCATACTTTGAGTCTGTCCAAGTGTTGACTCGCTTTCCTTGACTTAGTTCCAGAGCTCGAATAAGAGCTATCAATTCAGCCTTTTGGGCAGATATCGTCGAAGGCAAAGTTGGCAACGCAATTACCTCCTCAGTAGTTATTGTCTATCTTGATAAACGTTTTTCTTCACAGATGGAACCGCTTCCGTCGGCATACAGTTCCCAATCTGTTTCTTCTAGCGGCGCATCTCAGAGGTCCAGTCAGCTGGAGTAAACTCTTTCGATTGCCTGCAAGCAGTCACGTTCCAGTTCTCCTTTAACTTGATCGGTTGTTGAAAACGCAACAGGGTTAACGGTGGTAGTAGTGTTTAGGTAAACATCATCTTGTTCCAGCAACACCACTTGGTATTTCAGCATCCTGCTAGGGGATACCCAATGCCCCCCTCTCTGTTTTAGCACAACAGTTATCATATGGGAAACGTACAGTAATCCTTTGTCCTCTAATCCTTTGTCCTCAGGTGAACTTACGAGCTTCCTGGATCAGTAGCACAGTTGCAGTGACGGCTCTCGGACGACCAGAGCATCCCGGACTCACATTACCTAGTCGCTTCGAGAAGTAGGTCACAGCTCGCCCACTTGGCCCTACATATTGGGCCAGGATACCCAGAGCTATACCTCTTCTTTCACGAGCAAAAAGTTCAAGCGTCTTTGTGAGATCTGGCAGGCCTAGGGCTGGCACCCCTATTACAGCCTGTTTCAATTCTTGGAAAGTAGCTTGCTCGGCATCGGTCCAATCCATCGTTTGAGGTTTTGAGCTGCTCCTATAAAGGTCGGGCCAGCAAGCCACAATTTATAATCTACAGGTGACACCACTCGACCATTCCCGGAAACGCTCGTCATTAATTTTTTTCGTCTTAGGTTCGGGGAGACGACAAATTGCCTCTTTTCTCTCAGTTCCCAATTGTCTCTGTCCTTTTAGGATTTTAAAACTCATTTACGTAAGTTTCTTCTTTCTGGGTTATTTGGGGTTTTTTCTGTTGACACTCGATATCCACCGATTCCCCAAAAGTTCAAAAAGTTAATAGTTAGCTTTGTGCATTGTTCTTCCGTCTCAGCTACAATTAACAGATCATCCATATATTTCAGCAAGGTTTCTTGATTATTTTCTTTCTTCCAAATCTCTAATTCTCGTGCCAATTGATTTCCAAAAATGGTAAGACTATTCTTAAAGCCTTGAGGCAAGACTGTCCACGTATATTGTGTTTTTCTCCCAGTCTCAGGATTTTCCCATTCCAAAGCAAAAACCTCTTGACTACCGGGATCCAAGGGAATACGGAAAAAGGCATCTTTTCGGTCTAACACTGTGAACCATTCTTGTTTCTCCGTTAGGGTTGCTAACAAAGTATAAGGATTTGCTACTACCGGATGAATATCTTGTACTATTTGATTTATTGCTCTGAGGAGGTCTTGAACTAATCTACCATCTTTTTCATTAGCCTTTTAACAGGCAAGATCGGGGTGTTATATCTGGATTCACATTCTATTAACAATTTGTATCTTAAAAACGTTTGTATTACCATTGCTAACCCTTTCCGACTTTCCGGTTTTAGGGGGTATTGTTTAATTCTTACCGGATTCGATCCTGGCTTTAAATCAACTCTCACAGGTTCTGCTTTTTGGATTTACCAGGAACTTCCCAGTCCAGACAACTGGAATTACAGCATTAGACTTTGCCTGGTATAATCTTCTGCTTTCGGTAACCATCCTGTTAACAACAAAGCCACTGCTTCGATACGTTTAGTTTCTGGAATCGAAGTTTTAATCTCTCCATTTTTTAATTTAACTTCTGCCTCTAAGTTCTCAAATAGATCTCTCCTTAACAGGGTTTTAGGAGAATCTGGCACATACAAAAACTGCTGAGTGACCCATTGCTTTCCTAATTTCATTGTTAAAGATTTAAAGAAGGGTCTAGTTTCTCGTTCACTTGTTGCACCGACACCGCCAATTTCTTCAAAACTTAACTCTCCCTCTAAGGTATTTAAAACTGAAAAGGTGACTCTAGTGTCAATTCAAATTCAGTGTTCTGTTCTCCCGGTTTAGCTGTAACCAGAGGTTCTGCTGGGAGACTCCCCTCCGGTCCCCGTCAGATACGTTCACTTAAAAAGAACAAACCTACATATGGCACCTTATTCCAGTTACTCTCTCTCCTACAAAACAACAGCAATTGCAATATAGTATTGTAACTCAAAGTTCTGTTTGTTTACCATTTTTCCTGCAATTCACCCCAATGTGCCAATAAACGTCCCAACGGTGATGGTTTTGGTAACTTTTCATCAGCAGTTCCATTTCCTGCATTCTTATTCTTAAACAATTTTGCTAATGCCTTTATACTTCTATACATTCAAATACCAAATACCAAACAAATGCAAATGACAATTGTCCCAAATAATACACAAAGTCCAACCCAGGAATAGCTTTCGCTTATGACTTACGGGCAGACGCCTAGGCTTCCACTGCAGACGGGTACCCTCCAAGCCCCAACCCTGCGAAGCTTTCGCCGCGCCTCACGGGCAGGCTTTCCAAACAAATTCCAAAGAAGCGGCGCCTTACCTTTTTTTCCAGGGAACGCTGCGAGGAGCTTTGCGAGTCGAGGGTGACGGTTCTCCCCGAGAATACCTCGGTGCCGGCCGGAGTTCGATCGACACTCGATCTCGTCCAGTCTCACTCGCAAGGTCCCATCTGGGTCGCCAAAACCGTTCCCGAAATCCAGAATAAAACTCCTTAACGCCAACCTGAAGTTAAGAAGCGGGCACTTTGTTTATCGCAGCGCTGGGGACACGGGGGATCGCTCCTCCAAAGGCGTGTCCCGCTTAGTATCAAAATCCATCAGTTTTTACAGACTTTTCCTGTCAGGTCATTGTTACCTAAGCTCCTTCCGTAGAAATGCATACTATGCTCGTTCTTAAATTTAACCTTTATAATGATCGGTCCTTTGATTATATAACCTTATCAATATTCTTATTTAAAAACAAACAAGCATTGGTCAGTTACACTTAGCTCTGCTGACTGGCATCTTCGATCCTCAAATCGAGATGGGAAGGGTAAGGGGGTTTCCAAGCAGCAAACTGGCGTCCACGACGGTTTCCTTAGTTTCCTGAAACAGAAGGTAGAAGAACCAGTAACTTCCTGGTGAGGTTTCTAGGGTTAGCTCTTTCAAACTTTAACAATATTAAGGTTCCTAGAGTCATGCGTAACGCAGCTCCTAAAGTTTCTATGGCTACGTTTCGAACTTAACGATCCTATACGTTATGCTTCACAATTTTACTTCTTAATCAAACCTAACTCTTCTATGTGATTAAATTTTGATTTCTTTACCGGAATATTTGCAACAGCTGGAGCCCAGCAGGAACAGGGGGGGACACGGCCCGACCCCCCCAGCGCCTCACCTCCTCCTCCCCTGGGCTCCCTCACGGCCCCTCCACTCGTGCAAAGGGAGCGCAAACGCAGCCCGGAGGGCAAAGGGGACGGGCGGCCAGCGTTTATTCAGTCAGTCGCGTGCCTATCGAGTCCTGCCAGCGAGTCTGCTCCGGGGCTCGGGGCGCCCCCCGGCGCTCCCTCTGCCCCTCGGGCACCTCTGATAGCCTATTTCCATACATTCTGTATGGCCCGTCTAAATATGGGGATGGTTTTAATATTTTGTACCAGCTGTGGAAACTGGTTTGCTGCTAGGTGACTGCAAAAGTGAGATTTGGTAAATAATTATTAGAAATCTTATACTAACACTACGATTGAAACAATAGACAAAAGTATAGCCAAGCAATTAACTAGCAGAGGTAGGTACTCCTAAGTTTTGCAGTTCTTTGCTCTTATGACTAGATGTTCCTGTACGCTGGATGAGAACAATGCTGAAACTGACCACGTGTGATTGAACCTGCGTTAAGCTTCAAGATCAAAGAACAAGGACAAGAATAAAGACTTCGAGGACAGCCAGCAAGAACTTCAAATGGGTCGGTGGTTGCAAAAGCAGCCCTTCGTCTCAAATGGATCCTTCATTGCACGTGATCGGACGTAGGCAGTACTATGATAATTGGTTGCCATCGTTTTTATGTATATGTATTCTAATCTGATTAACATGCAATTAGTTATTCTGTATAACCTGTTTGTGCTAAAGCTGTGGCATGCACGCTAGGTGGAACTATCCCCCGTGCATCCAGCGCTGCAATGAAGAATGCCTGCTTTCTAAAACTCCAAAACGAGTCTTGGGGAGTTTCTTCGACTGGCTTTTCAGTATCAGGGGCACAAGGGAGGAAAGGGGAAAAAAAAAAAAAAAAAAAAAAAAAAAAAGGCAGCAGTGCGGGAAAGAGAGGGGACCAGGGGAGGGGCAGGGAGGGACCAGAACGCGGAAGAGGGGAGACAGGGCCCCGAGGGCCCGGGGCTGACCACAGCTCTTGGCACTGCCAGGAGAATTTGCCAGTTCAGACGCTTCTTTCTGCTCCTCTCCCGCTCCCCTCCTCTTCTGTAACTCCGGCGGCGCGGCCGTCCTCCCCCTAGGAGAACACGCGTCTCATAGGTCTTGCAAGACGAGGCCTCCTAGGCACGGAGCCTCGCTCGCTCGCACACTACGTGGCCGTACCGCACCGTCGGTGCCGCATCCGGACCCTGCGGTGCACCTCGGCGGTCTGACCTGCTGCGGACTACGAAGAGGGATCCTTCCGCACGCGGAGAGGCAGGCTCTCTCTTGCCTGCAGCGGGAGGCAGCTGCCGGCCGGCCAGCCTTCCATTTCTTCTTCTCTAACCTTTCTCTGGCCTCTCCAGCTTCAGCCGCAGCAGCTCCTGCCCGCAGCCGGTAAGCGCCCCGCCTGTCCCTTCGTGCTCCCGCGCCGCGAGGAGAGGGAGGCCGGGCAGAGACAGCCCGTGCGAGCTTTCCTTGCCGGCGGCGTTTCCTTACCGGGAGGAAGCAACGAGCGCGGCGGCCCCTCCCGCCGGTGCCGCATTGCCGTTACCGTCGGACGGCACGTGCAGGACCGGGGCAGCCCCGCGCACTCGCAGCCTCCGAGCTGCAGTACCGAACATTGGTCGCGGGGTGGCAGCGGCGAGCGCTTGGCACAACGCGCCAGCGCGCATGGGCGGCACCCCAGCTGCAGTACCGAAGTCTGTTCAACAGGTGGCGGAAGAGAGCGCTGGCGAAACGCGCCGCCACCGCGCGTGCACGGCTCCGCGCTGCCGTACCGCGTTTCGGTTGCTAGGCAACAGCAGGAGGGCGGCAAAAGGCGCCACCGCGCATGCGCGGCTCCCGACCGCCAGGGCCGCGTTTTGGTTGCCAGGCAACAGCAGGAGCGCCGTAAACCGCGCCGCCGCGCATGCGCGGTTGCCGAGGCGTCCTGTCGCGTTTTGGTTGCCAGGCAACAGCGGCGAGCGCCGTAAAAGCCGCAGCGCGCATGCGCCCGTGCCGAGCTGCCGTAACGCGTTTGGGTTGCTAGGCAACAGGAGCGGGCCGTAAACCGCACCGCCGCGCATGCGCGATAGCCCAGGCGTCGTGTCGCGCCTCGGTTGCCAGGCAACAGGGGCCAGCACCGTAAAAGCCGAACCACGCATGCGCGGTTGCCGAGCAGCCGTAAAGCGTTTTGGCTGCTAGGCAACAGCAGGAGCGCCGTAAACCGCGCCACCGCGCATGCGCGATTGCCGAGGCGTCTTGTCGCGCCCCGGTTGCCAGGCAACAGGGGCAAGCGCCGTAAAAGCCGAACCACGCATGCGCGGTTGCCGAGCAGCCGTAAAGAGCCTCCGCTGCCCGGCAACAGCTGGAGCCCACCCACGCACGCCACCGCGCGTGCGCCCCTCCCCAACGCCACTTCCCACCTTCGGTCACCGGGCAGCAGCCTCCGCATCCCCGTAACGATCCTCTTCGGCGCATCAGCTGGATGAGGGATGACTGACAGCTCAGACCAGGAGAGACCAGACACAGGCGGCAACTACTTACTGGGGGCACAGGGTTTACGTTGCCCTGCCCTTTCCCCACTCGCAGCCCGGGCAGTCATCTTCATGGCCTCCGTTCCAAAAAGCACCTGAGTGGCTGGAGCGTTTACAGCAGTCAAGTGCAAAGAACAGACCATTCGGGTGGTCGCTTCTGCCCCTGCCCTCCCCACCCCATTATCTAGAGAGGAGAAGCAGCACAGGGAACCTGCAAATGGGGGGGGGAAGGGGGGGGGTGTCCCCTCGAGCAAGCCCCAGGGACTGCTGTATCCCTCTGCATGTGGCATCAGGGTTGCGGGAGTGACAGCAGCCAGTCAACAGATGCTGGCGAGAGATTTAAAAAAAAAAAATAACGCCTGGTTCCGGTGACAGCCTGAAGGCAGGCCACAAGAGACCCAAAGCTGCTCTGTGCCAGAGGGGCAGCTCTGTCCAGCAGGAAACGCCGCGTCCCAGCGCACCAGATGCCAGCGGCCCACCTGCAAGCGAGCGATACCCTGGCGACCCTGGGGCTCGGTTGGGGTGGGCGCACCTTTCCTCACCTCTGAGCCATCAGAACTCTGCTCTCCCAATCCTGCACGCACGCAAGGCTTCTTGTGCGGGGCTCGTCTCTTATCGAAGAGACGCTGCACGGTGTTACTTACCGCCCCGCCCTCTGGCGTGCAAAGGAATCAGCCGTGAAGCAGGGATAGCAAAGAGGCCTGTCGGGATATTAGTAGTCCTCAGCAGATGACCGTAGAGCCCTCGAGGTTCCATCTTTGCTCCCTACAGGAGCGTGGCTCCGCACTCCTTGCCGCTCCCGCCGGCAAGCGACACAATTGCCCTTTGCTGCCTGCAACGCGCAGTACCTGCACGGCCCCAGTACTGCCGCTTAGAGAGCGAGAGGCGCTCGCTATAAAGCGGCAATGAAGAACAAGGACGGCCCGTCAAGATGGCAGGACGAACATAGAGAGCCTCCAGCATTAGCCAGGCAGGGCTTGCAACTCACCTTGTGTCGTGGTTTAACGCCAGCCAGCAACAAAGCCCCACGCGACCGCTCACTCGCTCCCCCGCCCCCAGTGGGACGGGGAGACAATCGGAAGGGCGAAAGTGAGAAAACTCGTGGCTTGAAACGAAAACAGTCTAATCATTTAAAAGAAACAACAACAACAACAACTTGTAAGGAAAAGAAGAAAAAAAATGACAGAGAATGGGGTGCAGGCAGCATGCCAGGGGTCTGGAGCCTGACGGATGATGGGGAGCGGGGGGTGGAATATGGAGGAGGGAAAGGAAGCGGGGGGGGGGGGGGGGGGGGGGCGGGGATGGGACAGGAGATAGAAGAGCAGGGGATGCGGGGGGAAACAACTCGCGTGGGTTAAAAACTCGCATGGGTGAAGGGGGCGGGCTGGAGCAGCAGGGGGCATATATGGGGGAGAAACACACGCCGGGGAGAGGGTAGGTGAGGGTACAGAGGTGCATGGGGGGACACGGGGGGGGGATGACCTACCCCAGGGAGTCCACCCAGGATGATCCACAGCAGGTAACTCACCTGGGATAACCCGCAACAGAGCATCCACACCAGATCATCCACACTGGGAGGACCCCCAGCAACGCCCCTCAAACTGCTTGTGCTTCACCCCCAATCTTCCCCAAACTGGGGAGTTTTTTGCTTTTTCAAAATACTCAGTTTGGGGTGTGTTTCAGTGCTTTTCCACAACATAAAAAGGGGTGATCTTTCAGTTGTGGGTTTGTGCATGAAAATGGGGTGGGTTTTTTGCTTTCCAGCTGCACCAATCCAGGCGGATTTGGCTTTCCCAGGAGTCCCAAAGTCATTTGGTTTTTTTCCCTTTGCAGACCCAGAATCAGGGGGTTTGGGGTTGTCCTGGTTTCAGCTGGAATAAAGTTCATTTTCTTCCGAGTAGCTGGTACAGGGCCATTTTGGATTTAGGGTGAGAATAACGTTGACAACACCCCGATGCTGTAGTTGTTGCTAAGCAGTGTTTATACTAAGTCAGGGACCTTCCATCTCCTCATACCGCCCTGCCAGCAGAGGCTGGGGGCGCACAAGAAGAGTCGCTGAGCTAAAGCAGGATTCCAGGTAAACAGGTCAGCTCGAAATACACCACCTCCTTTAAAAGTTAAGAGCGATTGGAACACTTAAAATCAGCATTTAGGCTAATCGATACCATTTTGAACACCTTCTTAGCATACAAGTAAACACTCTTGCCGGTGTTGGAAAACGTCTCCTCCCTTCCTTACAGCACCGCTGCAGGGAGATAACCCTGGGAGGCTGCGGGATGAGGTCATACGCAATCAGAATCTACGCTTACGGATCCACCACAACAGCTACAGCCCTTGCGCTGCTGCTGCTGCTGCTTTGCATCTTGCTTGTTTGGTGAATAAAGCTGAAAGTGAAGTGGAAAACTACAAAGAGCAAAATGAAAAATAAAGAATAAATCTCAATCATTCACTTTACGCTAAAAAGGCGTGCCCATGTTTATATACGTCCAATAAAAATACTTATACTGTAAAAGTATTTGATTTTCCTTTTCCATTACCTTAACTTGCACAGCTCTGAATACATACCATTAAATTATCTCTCTCCAAAGTACACATTTATAATGGGACTAGGGGTTTTTGTGCGTGTTACAGAACGCGGAGGGACACCTGGCCAGCTGGGCTGCCCAAGAGAGGCGCTACTGAACTGCCAGGGAAACGCACCATTGAAAGCGAGACAGAAAGAAAGTACTTCAGAGCACTCCGTCAAAACATCAGGAAAAAAAACCCATAACATCCAGTTGCCTCTCTTTTTAAACGTTTAGAAAAATACCTAACTGCTTACATACACCTAACAAATCATATACTACAGCTATTTGGCAGTTACAGTTTAAACAATGCAAGTCAATTTGTAAAATCCCCAGTGCTGCAATACCTCAGACTACCAAAAAGGACTGGCAGGTTTCCTAATGCTTTTGGCAGTACTGAAGCATGCAGAGCAACACGTTTTCATGTTATCTCGACTGTTACAACTGAGAAACCAAAGACCAGTGATGCCATCAACTTTAGGAAGATGGGCTGTGCTTGGGTCTTTGGAAGGAAACTGACTTTTTTTTTTTTTGTCTTTTTTTAAAAGAGAGTGAAAAGTCTCGTTACTGATGACTTCTACTGTCAAGTCGATCACCTCTGAAGATCCACTCTGATGGGAAGTTCCTAAAACAAAATTTCTTTGAGAGAGAAAGACTTCCATTTTGGAAAATCTCTTTCCAACTGATGTCAAAATTACACACTGTAGGTTAAAGGAAAAAATACATTACTGAAGCAGTAACTCATCAAAAACACCTCAGGACTCACTGTCACTAGTTACAAGGCTACTAATGCTTCCTGGGAAAGCCTGGAAAACACACAGATGCGATGCCCGTTTTGTCCTGTTTTGTCCACGTCTCTTCTTTGACCTTGATTGCTTTTAGTACAGATGCTAATTATCTCCGTAACGTTTTTGAGTACTACTAGAAGATATTTAAAAAAAAATCATTGACTGTAAAAGCATAAAGGTTTTATCATGAAAACAAAGTCTGTTTCTTCTGAACAGCTGAACTCTTACGAACAGTTTCTTCCCTCTTTTAGGACAAAATTATTTTCACAGTATCATTTACTAGCAAGCACACAGCAACAGAAGATTATGCTTTCAGGAAGAGAAAATAAACTGCGGGAAGTAAACTTTGTATAGGTGTAACATGCTCCAGAACAGAACTTATTTTTAGTATTTCTGTTAAAATATTTCATGTAAAAAAAAGTAGAAGGAGAGTTGGCACACTCTCAACATTAAAGTCCGTACCGCAAGTACCTTTGGAAAAATGCAGACACACATCGTAGGCGTACCTTGTACTTGCAGGCCACTACGGAATCTTTCCATCCGTCTCGTACCGTCACGGCAGAAGAAAGGGCAACCACGGCGAAACGGTGCCAGCTGACATCCAGCTGAGAGAAGAAAAGAAAAACATTAGCACAAAGCTGGGTAGGAACCCAAAGCTGCCCTTTTTTTTTTTGTGAAGGTTTGTGAAGACAGTACGACTGAGCGGAGGAAAAAGTATTTTTGCGTCATCTTCGGTACAGCTGTTGACACAGGCCACTAAAGCTTCTGCATTTTTCAGACAAACGTGCCTTTTTTTTTTCCTTTCTTTTTTGACTCATCGGCAACTTTACTTTCACTAGAACTCACTTTCCTGGATACACGCAGGTGACACACATAGAGACCTACCTACATTTTCTCAAGCCTTAGTACAGCCGAGGCTTCATCACCCTATACGTCCCAAGTTGAGTATTTTTGCTAAAGAGCACAGCAACACATCTGTCCTTGTGAACTGCCTCGTTGCAAAAAAGGAATCACTTTTTCCAGGCCGTTGCTCCGAACGGGCAAGATCTTTTAAAACCGCAGCTGTGCCACCAAACCCGCTCAGGGTCCCTCCTAGCTTTTGACCGCCCTGAGATTTAACAGGCACACGCTCCATTCCATCTTCCAACAGCAAAAATAGGCTAACGCTCTCGGACCCAGAGCGCAACCCTACGCACACAGCCTGCTGTTTTGATGAGGAGCCACCCAGCATCCCTGCGAGCACAGCTGCACGCGCCAGATCGGTTTCCCCTATGCCGCGAGTTACCGGTTTCGGTGAACGTAGTTTCTGACGCTTTAAACCGAAAACCGTATCTCGATGCTTCGCCACAGTAGAAACGACCCATCGCCAGAACGCTACAAAAACGCAGTAACACCAATTGCAAACCCACAGCAGCAACAGCTCCAGAAATATTTAGACCAGGAACAAGGGAGAAAAATAAAACAGCTTCATCTCACGCACAGGGGAGCGGCAGGCAGAGAAAAGGGTCGGCATTCTGAGCCCTTACAGAAAACGGGCATTCTCCTTCCGTTCCTCAGCCCGTCCGTCAAGGTCTAAATACCGCAACACTACTACGGCAACGTCGAGAGTAGGGAACAGCAGCCCTGCCGCTGGACTTGCCGCTGACCCATGCTATTTACGTAGCAGGACGCGTAAGCAGAGGGACGCGTTTTGCCACACGCAGCCCTGAACTTCCTGAAAATTTACGTTTACAAAAAAAGCCACTTGGAACATATTGCCAAACAACATTCGGCAAGAAAGCTTTGATGCGTTTGACACACGCAAGTTTTTGGTCACTTGCTATTTGCTTCCTGTTGCTGCTGCTGTTCTTCCTTCAGAAATTCTACTCGTAGCCCAGTTATTCACTACTGGTTCAAGCATTTGCCTTCCTGGTATTACCAGCACATTCACAGAGGCAAGTAACTTAATTGCTCTTCTACAATTATCCAAACGACAATTACAGCCATGAAAGAGAAGGAGAGGTCAGGCAGCAGAAGAGCTCTGCAGGCTGGCACCAGTCAATATTGCACTCTCTAAAAACAAACAACAACAAAACAAAACCGTGACCCTGTATCCTTCTTTTTTTTTTTTTTTTTTTTTCCCTTCTTCTTTCAGAGCTCATCCCTGCCTCAGCATTTTGTCTTGTCAGAGCACGAAGCGCAGGTGATCCGTACCCTGACGACTTCTGCGTGTGATGAACGCCTGTTCAGAAATAGTCCAGATCTGCAAGACTGGTGTCATTTCTATGGTTTTAATCATCATAACTCACATTTTATTTACTCACGCATTTGTGAGGAAACTAATTAACTCTTAGACACTGCCTCTCCTTTTTTTGGGGGGTGGGGGTGGAAATGTGTTAGAGACTGAAAAACATTACAATTCAGAGCTCCCAACCACGAGGGAGTGGTGGAGAAATCAATGAAAGCAAAGACCAACAGCAGCAACATCAACTGGAAGTTGGCTTTCATTCCGATCACGTACTTAAGCGACTCTCCTTGCAAGTCTATGCCTCGGTCCTAGGAATGACTAGTCCCTTTTTGGAAGGACAAACTTTTTCACTTAAAAGTCCTAGACTGAAGACTCCGCTGAACGGAATGGGGATTGTCCCACGGGACAACATGCCGTCAACACTCTTAATGGGGAAGGAAAAAAAAAAACCCAAATAAAAATCAAGTTTAAGTACCAGTTCCCATCACGTTTCACTCATTACATTTCTGCTGGCATCTAGGTGCTCAAAAATGAACTACAGGGACACCACATATTCCTGAAAATTCAGTTATACATAAAAAAATAAAAGGCTATTTCCAACTTGCCCATAAAAATCAGTATGAACAGAGAGGAGAGAAACACTCGACCCTGAAGAAGCTAACAGGCAGCTCTGAATTTACCAGACAGGAAATTTCATTCTTTCCCCTGAAACAAAAACACATCAAGGGACCAGTTCAGGAACAGGGCGCGATCTGTTAACAGCAATTTTTCCATCGTCTTTTCTGCACTAGCAGCAAATTTGCCTTCCCTGTGGGTTTAACGTGGAGCATCTGTAGTGCCCTCGAACTCGCAAGTGTTTCTCTCCGCCCCCCCAGCCCGATACGTGCGATTACCTGAGCAGCAAGCGGAATTAACCACGCAGGATTTTCTTCGTGTGACGCAGGAGGTGACACTGGGAGAAGAGGAGACAAAGAAATGAACCTGCTTGTCACACCCAGCCAACGGTGAAAAGACAGGGGAGGATTCTGCCGGAAGGGCTCTGCACCCCAGGAGCTCCCGCCGGCCAGTTTCTCTCCCCTTTGCCCGGTACCGAGGGGACAACGACACCTCGCCCGCGTCCCCTCGCGGGGGGGGGGCTGCCCCAGGTGAGCCGGGGGACCCCCACCTCGCTTCTGCCCGCGGGAACGGACCGGGAGAGACACTCCACGCAGAGAGAGGAGCGTGGCGTGGATTGCATGCCCGAGGGAAGAGGCCGGGCTCCCCGCTGGCAGAAGGACAACTCACCTCCCTGCTGCTCGGAGCTGCTTGCTGCGGACAGCCCTGCCTGCGCCTGGCCGCTCTTCGGCCGTGCTGGGAGCGCGGTCCGGCCAACGGACGCCCCAGCGAAAAGACGCTCCAGCTAATCGCGCCTCCTGCTCGTTACAGCTGCAGGTACTTTTGCCTCTGGCTAATGCATGCTCCAGACAGCGGACACCCCGCCTCGTTCCAGCTCCCGCTTGCTACAGTTCTGGCTCCTTGAAGCCCCAGCTCCGCACTGGAGCTCCGGCTGATTTCAGCTGCTTCTCCTTACAAGCTCCAGCTACGTGCAACGGTCCGGGCTTTCCATAAGGTTATCTATCAACTGCTGTCAAAACTGGAGCATTAGGATTAAACATCAGAGTTACACGCCAAGTAAATATCCGTTAGTTTGGGCGATTAATTACTTAACGACTATTCTGAGCGGCGCAGAAAGAAGAGCTGGACTCAAAGAGGGCACGTGGGGTCTGAAAAGCACCTTTCCCCCCCGCAGACCATCACAGATGTTGAGTTCGGCCTGCTGCGTGCCGGTCTCCCGAACTTCGGCGTCCGACACAACCAGACCCCCATCTCCGGGGAGGGACCACGCACCCTACCTGCCCCCCGCTTCCCCCCGCAGCCCCCAACACCCTCCCACCCGCCTGCAAAACCAGCCAAGCCGGCTCCCGCTTTTGGCCCCCACACCAGCTGACTCGGGGCCCATTTGGGAGCCAAAAAACCTGGATGCTGAGCCTGTTCTCAAGGCCCAAACACGCAGGGCCGGACCTCTGTTTCTGGGCCCAAAGCCGCGCAGCTCGGTCTGTTTCCGAGCCCCCAAATCAGCCACGCGAGCCTGTTCTCAAGCCCCAGGAACAGAAAACTTGTTCTCCATTTCTGACCCTGCAGTGCCCACGGGCGACGCCGAGCATAGCCACCCCACAGCCCTGCACCCCCGGGGCCCCACACGTAGTTTCGGGGAGTGCTCGGGACCTGCGGAGGGCCCGGCCCCACGCCTCTGCGGGGCAGCCCCAGCACAGGCAGGGCATCGCTTCACGATTGCCGTTTCAGGCTTTATTTCCCCGCCACCAGCGGCACGGCCAGGCCCCCACCCCAACCCCCCCAGCCGAAGCACCCCCGCGGGTAGCCGGGCCCAGCCACCCGGAAAACAAGAAAACCAAAGAGGGAACAACAAGACAGACAACGTGGGGAAAGGCAAGGAGAAGGACACAGAAACAGAGAGAGCGCGGGAGGGATAGGGAGCAGGACAGAGAGATGGAGCAAGAAAGGAAAAAAGGACGGGAGGCAGAACCAAGGGAAAGAGAGACAAGGACAGGGAGCAGGACAAAGGGACGGAAGAGGAAAAAAAAAATAGCAACGGGCTGCAGGACAGAGATGAAGGGATTAAATAGACACAGGGAGCATGACAGAAAAACAGAGAGGAGACAGACAAAAGGGACAAAGAGCAGGCCAGCACTGGAGGGGAAAAAACCAACTGCGATGGGCAGTGGGAGAGAGATACGGAAAAAGAAAAAAATACTGAGGAACAGAAAAAAGAAAGAAGCGACAGCTAGCTGGACAGGGGGACACAGTTAGAAAGGGCGGGAGAGGGAATGGGGCAGAGAAAGACAGACAGAAAAGGTAGCAAAAGAAAGCAAGGCAGAGGGACAGCAAACAGGGCGGGGGGGGAAGGGACAGGGGTCTGGACAGAGATGGAGAAATAAGCAGCAGGGACAGAGAAAAAGAGACAGAAAGAGGGACAGGGAACATGGCAGAGAAGGAAAAATCAGGACAGCGGCAGGACGGAGATCAAAAACTGGGACGGTCCTCAGGACAGAGAGGAATACGAATACGAGCAGGGAGCGGGCCAAAGGGATACAGCGAGAAACAACGGGACAGGAAGCAAGACAGCGCGACAGACAAGAACAATGACAACGAGAGAGAGAGAGAGCGCGCGAGAGAGCGCGCGTGAGAAGCACAGGGGGTTGGGAAATTTAGAAAGCGAGGTATCAGGAGCCCTGCAGAGAGAGGGAGGGTGAATAAAAAAGGGGCAGGAAGCAGCACAAAGGGTCACAGAGAGTAAGAGATGAACAGGAAGGAGGACAGGGACAGTGAGATCCAGAATGACAAAAATAAACAGCAACGGCGAGCAAGACAAAGGGATAGAGAGAGAAACAGAAAGTAGGAAGAAGAGAGATAGGAAGGCAGGGACACAGAGCGGCACGTACAGGTGCAGAGAGGAAAAGAACGCCAGGGGAACAGGCCAGAGAAATTGGGAGGCGGGGAAAGAGGCGGATGCAGATCAGGACAAGGAGATGGAAAAGGAAAAAACAGCGACTGGCTGCAGGACAAAGACGGGGCGGGGAGAGGGAGAGGGAGCAGGACAAGAACGCAGAGAGAAAAAGAAAGGGGGGCAGTCGAAGGAGAGAGAGAGGGGAAGGGGGGGGAGGAAGAAGGAGCAGGACAAGAGAATAGACAGAAGAGGAGAGGTACAGGGAAGCAAAATAAAAATAATAATAAAAAACAAACGTCACAGCAGCATGAGAAAGCAAGGGCGTCAGGAGAGGGGGAGGGAGGGAGGGACCGGGAGGCACAAGAGGAGCGACAGGGCCCCGGAGGCCCAGGACTCACCACAGCTCTCGCTCTTGGAGCTGCCAGGAGACCTTGCCAGTTCAGACGCTTCTTTCTCCTTCTCTCCTCCCTTCCTCTTCTGTAACTCCAGTCGCTTGGCTGTCCTCCACATAACGGAACACGCGAGCGTCTCGCGGCTCTTACGAGATGAGGCCTCCTAGACACGTAGCCTCGCTCGCTCGCTCACTACGTGGCCGTACCGCGCTGCTGGTCACGCATACAGACCCTGGCAGCCTGACCTGCTGCGGACTATGAGGAGGGATCCTCCCACACCCAGAGAGGCAGGCTCTCTCTTGCCTGCAGCGGGAGGCAGCTGCCAGCCAGATGGCCTTCCATTTCTTCTTCTTTACTTTTCTGTGGCCTCTCCAGCTTCAGCAGCTCCCGTCCACAGCCAGTAAGCGCTCCGCCTGTCCCTCTGTGCTCCCGCGCCGCGAGGAGAGGGAGGCCAGGCAGAGACAGCCCACGCGAGCCTGAGGCTGCTGCAGTCAACGGCATCCCGGGGGACGAACGGGCAACTGCACTCACAGCGTGGCCTCTGGGAGAGGGAAAGAGGCAGCAGCGACCGTTATTACTGTAGCTCGACCCTGGCCGGAGCCCCTCCTTCCGCAGGGGCTTCCGCAGACGCCGCTCGTTCCCCGCGCCGCTGCTAACGGCACCCACATTCAGGGAGACTTGAGAACATCGGAGGGCCAGCTTGCTGCCCTCACGACAGGGCTCGGGGGCTGCCTGCGGCTACAGCACAGGCTTCAGGGGAGGGGCTGGAGCTGGGGGCAGCCGCACGGGCCGAGCGGGGCCGGGGGAAGGCGCCGGGGGAGCTCCGGCGACTCGGGGAGGCGCCCGCTGGCCGCGCCTGGGGGGTGCCCGCCTCCGTCCCCTCTTCCCTTCTATCGGCTCTCGGGGAACTGCCCGGCGCTGCCCTGGCCCGGCTCGCCTCCGGCGGACCGGGAGCCTGCCGCGGCGGCCGCTTCGCAGCTTCCCGTCCCGCCAGCGCCCGGCGGCCAGCGGGCAGGAGGCACCCCCCCGCCCCCGCCGGAGGGGATCGCTCGCCTCACCCGCGGTCCCGGCGCTCGCCCGCTGCCGCCGAGACCCGCGCCCTGCGCGCCACCACGCTGCTCCCGGACACCGCGCATGCGCCGGAGGGGCCGGAGCCGACGAGCGAACGCCGGGCTGCCCCACGCGCAGGACCGCGCATGCGCCCGGGAGGCGCGTCCGCGCGGCTGGTCGGGGAGCGGGTGCAGCGGGAAGCCCGCGGAAAACCACACGAAACCGGCAACGCTCCTGCGTCTGACCTGGTCGGACTCCGGGGGCCGCGGCGGCAGCAAGGACTACGCCGCGCCCGAGAGCCACGCTGCCGCCCGGCCGCCGAGTCCGCGAAAACTACAGCTCCCGGCATGCCCCGGGAGGCAGCCTGCCCTGCTGCCTGACCCCGAGGGGAAGCCGCTTCCGTTTCCGCCCACCCCCACGCCGGCGCAGCCGCAGTTCCCGCCGAGCCCCCAGCGCCGCTCCGGGCAGCTCCGGCGCGCTTTCGCCGACCGGCTCCGGCACGGCGCGGCGCGGCACCCCCCCGCCCGGCTCCGGCTCCGGGCAGCGGCCGCCGCCGCTCCGTGCGTCCCACACAGACCCCGCCGTCCTCCTCGGCGCTTTCCCCGGAACCCGCCGGCCGGCTGCGCAGCCCCGCCACTGGGCCCGGTGAGCACCCTCCCCCCCTGCGCGCGCACGTGGTCCCAGCCGCCCTGTGAGCCCCCCCCCCCCCCGCGCGCACGTGGTCCCAGCCCCCCTGTGAGCCCCCCCCCCCCCGCGCGCACTTGCTCCCAGCCCCCCTGTGAGCCCCCCCCCCGCGCGCACGTGGTCCTAGCCGCCCTGCGCCCCCCCCCCCCCGCACGCACTTGCTCCCAGCCCCCCTGTGAGCCCCCCCCCCGCGCGCACGTGGTCCTAGCCGCCCTGCGCCCCCCCCCCCCCGCACGCACTTGCTCCCAGCCCCCCTGTGAGCCCCCCCCCCCCGCGCGCACGTGGTCCCAGCCGCCCTGTGAGCCCCCAGGGCTCCCCCCCGGCCTCTGCACCGGCGGCCCCCACCTCCCCCGGGCCACCCCCGCCTCCGACGTTCGCCGTCCGAGGGGCGCCCGGCCCCGCTCACCTTCTCCCGAGGGGCAGCCACAGCCCGGCCACCGCTCCGCTCCGCTCCTGCCTCGGCTCCCACCGGCCCCGCCCCGGCCCCTCCCCCGGCAGCCCCCCCTTGCCAGGGAGGGGCCGGCCCCATCAGCCTCACTGCCAGCACCTGCGGCTCCTCCAGCCCCGGCCCGCAGCTGGGGGACCGAAACCCGGAACAAAACTCCTCAACACCCATGGGAAGTTAAGCAGCAGGCACTTCCTTGATTGAATGAAAGGTGGCAAGAGTCATCTCATTTGGAAGGGGTGTTAACTGGGGTCAAAATACAGATTTTAATACCCATCTTATTTTAGGCCTAAGACTTGGCGATTGCCAGGTATCATCTTTTCCATTTACCCGGGTCCACCAGCGAGGCCACAAGGGAGATTTCTTCCAGAGAGAGGAGAGAGTTATTAAGGCTGAAGTCCACGATTTGCCTTTCTCCTTCATGAAAAGGTGAGTGGATCATATATCATCACTAGTCACCCAAACAGTTAACCCTGAACTTTTCACCTGTCCTTTAACACAGTCAACTCCAAGCTAAATGTTTTCCGTTATTAAGAGGGGACCAAAGATCATGTAAAATATTATTATACTTTCTACAAACACATCCCCATCTGAGAGCTTTAGCTACTAGAGAAAGTCGTTGGAGTTTGGGGTCAGAGGAGCTGCAAGTATAAACCTTCATTCAGCTCTGTTTAGGATGTGTGATTTTTCTCTGGTTGTCTAAACCAGTCTAAATTTCCATAGATGGTCCTGACTCTGGGTGGCTCTAACAAGGATCCTGGAACTCCAGGAAATTCTAAACATCGTTTTATATTTTAAATATGATCGCAAGTTCCTTCCTGCACTTGTCTCTACGGTTTTGGCAACTGACAGCCCCAAGGGCTGCCTGTACAAGTTTCTCCCGAAGGGCGAGTAAATTAATTCTTTTGTCCATGAGGTGGATGGTTTGGTAATGTTATAATTCACAACGCTATAATTCCTTCTTTCAAATTAAAAAAAAATAATTGCCTTTTAAATCCATCCCATTTAATTTGCTAAAATGATTCTCATTGTTCTGCATCTTTTCTCAAGTTTTGGTTAAATTCAATGTCAGTATTCTCCACGGAACTAGATTTTCATCTGACTTTAGAATCGGAACGCAGGCTGTTACTGAGGTTCAATTTTGTGTCTTTACAAAACTTTGAATCAGTTACAAAACTAGATTTTGGGGTTTTTAATCCAAATTACAAAAACGGTTAATATCAAGATTAACACAGCTCAAACAATAATTGTTTCATTTTGTTTATCTCATGTTTGGAACCCCTCAAAAAAAAATACATACACCCTCTAAACACACAAAAAGATTATTGCCCTCGACAATATTCCTAATAGCAACCCCAATATTATAAACTTTACACAGCTGTTTTCCCAAATAGATAACGTGAAACTTACTTATAGATTTTCAGTTTTAAAGGGCCAGTTTCTTTAGACTTCCAATTTCTTGTTGGTGCTTTCTTTATTCTTGAATAATGAAGCCAAGGTTCTTCTCCCAGACCTTTACCGCTCTAAGGGTTGTTAAAATGACTCGATACGGTCCTTTCCACTTCTCAGTGATTTTACATACATTCAATCTCCTGGTCGGAAGGGATGCGCTGCTACGTCCAATTCTAAGGGTCCAGCTGTGGAGACATACTGACAAAGTTCTTGAAAAGAATTGCTTAAAGAAATCATAACACCTTTTAAAAACCTATCTCCAAAGGCACTCAAGATACTCAGAACATAGGACTCTTGATATGGTCTTTCATAAAACATTTCATAATGACTTAAATTTTCTTTCTCTTCTGGCTATACTCTGATTCTTAACAGAGCCATGGGTAATGCTTTAACCCATGTGAGGAGTGAGGTTTCCTGACAAATTTTACTCGACTGTTGCTTAAGGGTATAGTTCATTCCCTCTCTCTCTCTCTCACCCCCCCCCCTCCCCCCCCCCCCCTTGCTTGTGGTCTATATGGGGTGTGATAGTCTCAATCTATAGATAATACTTTGCTCAACTTGTCTCCTAATCTTTGCTATAAAATGAGGGCCATTGTCAGATGACATTCTTACAGGCACCCCACATTTTGGTATTATCTCTTTGAGCAAGACTTTGAGTACTTCCCTTGCTTTGTTGGCGCGACAAGGGAAAGCCTCGGGCCACCCAGTAAAGATATCAACTAAAACTAGGGTAGATCCTTCTTTTCAAGGCAATTCTATAAAGTCAATTTGCTAATATTCTCCTAAAAAATTTCCTTATTTCATAATCCCAAAGATGATCTTATTACTGATTCGGGGACATTTTTATATATAAATTTCACATCCGCTTCCAATTGTTTAAACAATCTTTGTCGTATTTCACTTTCTGTTCCCCGATATACTTTGTGATGTTCAGCTCGGGCAATTTCTCTTATTATTGTGGGTGGGACTATTATTTGACCTGTCGGTGTTACAGCCTATCCTGTTTCATTTTGTTAGCCTGCAATCTAATAATTAATTCTTCATCTTTTTCGTTATAATTTGGAGTTTCTTTAGGCAATTTTATACTTTTCTCTGGAACTAGTGCTAGGATGCCTTCTTCCGCAGCCTCTTTAGCGGCTTTATCAGCCAGTCGGTTACCTGCGTTCGGACCGGTCTTACCTAACTGATGTGCTTTACAGTGCATTATCGTGACTGCTGTTGGTATTTGAATGGTTTCTAACAATTTCCGTATTTGTTCTGCGTGCTGAATGGTGGTTCCTTGCGCGGATAACAGTCCTCTTTCTCTCCGTATCGCTCCATGCGCGCGTACTACTCCAAAAGCATACTTTGAGTCTGTCCAAGTGTTGACTCGCTTTCCTTGACTTAGTTCCAGAGCTCGAATAAGAGCTATCAATTCAGCCTTTTGGGCAGATATCGTCGAAGGCAAAGTTGGCAACGCAATTACCTCCTCAGTAGTTATTGTCTATCTTGATAAACGTTTTTCTTCACAGATGGAACCGCTTCCGTCGGCATACAGTTCCCAATCTGTTTCTTCTAGCGGCGCATCTCAGAGGTCCAGTCAGCTGGAGTAAACTCTTTCGATTGCCTGCAAGCAGTCACGTTCCAGTTCTCCTTTAACTTGATCGGTTGTTGAAAACGCAACAGGGTTAACGGTGGTAGTAGTGTTTAGGTAAACATCATCTTGTTCCAGCAACACCACTTGGTATTTCAGCATCCTGCTAGGGGATACCCAATGCCCCCCTCTCTGTTTTAGCACAACAGTTATCATATGGGAAACGTACAGTAATCCTTTGTCCTCTAATCCTTTGTCCTCAGGTGAACTTACGAGCTTCCTGGATCAGTAGCACAGTTGCAGTGACGGCTCTCGGACGACCAGAGCATCCCGGACTCACATTACCTAGTCGCTTCGAGAAGTAGGTCACAGCTCGCCCACTTGGCCCTACATATTGGGCCAGGATACCCAGAGCTATACCTCTTCTTTCACGAGCAAAAAGTTCAAGCGTCTTTGTGAGATCTGGCAGGCCTAGGGCTGGCACCCCTATTACAGCCTGTTTCAATTCTTGGAAAGTAGCTTGCTCGGCATCGGTCCAATCCATCGTTTGAGGTTTTGAGCTGCTCCTATAAAGGTCGGGCCAGCAAGCCACAATTTATAATCTACAGGTGACACCACTCGACCATTCCCGGAAACGCTCGTCATTAATTTTTTTCGTCTTAGGTTCGGGGAGACGACAAATTGCCTCTTTTCTCTCAGTTCCCAATTGTCTCTGTCCTTTTAGAATTTTAAAACTCATTTACGTAAGTTTCTTCTTTCTGGGTTATTTGGGGTTTTTTCTGTTGACACTCGATATCCACCGATTCCCCAAAAGTTCAAAAAGTTAATAGTTAGCTTTGTGCATTGTTCTTCCGTCTCAGCTACAATTAACAGATCATCCATATATTTCAGCAAGGTTTCTTGATTATTTTCTTTCTTCCAAATCTCTAATTCTCGTGCCAATTGATTTCCAAAAATGGTAAGACTATTCTTAAAGCCTTGAGGCAAGACTGTCCACGTATATTGTGTTTTTCTCCCAGTCTCAGGATTTTCCCATTCCAAAGCAAAAACCTCTTGACTACCGGGATCCAAGGGAATACGGAAAAAGGCATCTTTTCGGTCTAACACTGTGAACCATTCTTGTTTCTCCGTTAGGGTTGCTAACAAAGTATAAGGATTTGCTACTACCGGATGAATATCTTGTACTATTTGATTTATTGCTCTGAGGAGGTCTTGAACTAATCTACCATCTTTTTCATTAGCCTTTTAACAGGCAAGATCGGGGTGTTATATCTGGATTCACATTCTATTAACAATTTGTATCTTAAAAACGTTTGTATTACCATTGCTAACCCTTTCCGACTTTCCGGTTTTAGGGGGTATTGTTTAATTCTTACCGGATTCGATCCTGGCTTTAAATCAACTCTCACAGGTTCTGCTTTTTGGATTTACCAGGAACTTCCCAGTCCAGACAACTGGAATTACAGCATTAGACTTTGCCTGGTATAATCTTCTGCTTTCGGTAACCATCCTGTTAACAACAAAGCCACTGCTTCGATACGTTTAGTTTCTGGAATCGAAGTTTTAATCTCTCCATTTTTTAATTTAACTTCTGCCTCTAAGTTCTCAAATAGATCTCTCCTTAACAGGGTTTTAGGAGAATCTGGCACATACAAAAACTGCTGAGTGACCCATTGCTTTCCTAATTTCATTGTTAAAGATTTAAAGAAGGGTCTAGTTTCTCGTTCACTTGTTGCACCGACACCGCCAATTTCTTCAAAACTTAACTCTCCCTCTAAGGTATTTAAAACTGAAAAGGTGACTCTAGTGTCAATTCAAATTCAGTGTTCTGTTCTCCCGGTTTAGCTGTAACCAGAGGTTCTGCTGGGAGACTCCCCTCCGGTCCCCGTCAGATACGTTCACTTAAAAAGAACAAACCTACATATGGCACCTTATTCCAGTTACTCTCTCTCCTACAAAACAACAGCAATTGCAATATAGTATTGTAACTCAAAGTTCTGTTTGTTTACCATTTTTCCTGCAATTCACCCCAATGTGCCAATAAACGTCCCAACGGTGATGGTTTTGGTAACTTTTCATCAGCAGTTCCATTTCCTGCATTCTTATTCTTAAACAATTTTGCTAATGCCTTTATACTTCTATACATTCAAATACCAAATACCAAACAAATGCAAATGACAATTGTCCCAAATAATACACAAAGTCCAACCCAGGAATAGCTTTCGCTTATGACTTACGGGCAGACGCCTAGGCTTCCACTGCAGACGGGTACCCTCCAAGCCCCAACCCTGCGAAGCTTTCGCCGCGCCTCACGGGCAGGCTTTCCAAACAAATTCCAAAGAAGCGGCGCCTTACCTTTTTTTCCAGGGAACGCTGCGAGGAGCTTTGCGAGTCGAGGGTGACGGTTCTCCCCGAGAATACCTCGGTGCCGGCCGGAGTTCGATCGACACTCGATCTCGTCCAGTCTCACTCGCAAGGTCCCATCTGGGTCGCCAAAACCGTTCCCGAAATCCGGAATAAAACTCCTTAACGCCAACCTGAAGTTAAGAAGCGGGCACTTTGTTTATCGCAGCGCTGGGGACACGGGGGATCGCTCCTCCAAAGGCGTGTCCCGCTTAGTATCAAAATCCATCAGTTTTTACAGACTTTTCCTGTCAGGTCATTGTTACCTAAGCTCCTTCCGTAGAAATGCATACTATGCTCGTTCTTAAATTTAACCTTTATAATGATCGGTCCTTTGATTATATAACCTTATCAATATTCTTATTTAAAAACAAACAAGCATTGGTCAGTTACACTTAGCTCTGCTGACTGGCATCTTCGATCCTCAAATCGAGATGGGAAGGGTAAGGGGGTTTCCAAGCAGCAAACTGGCGTCCACGACGGTTTCCTTAGTTTCCTGAAACAGAAGGTAGAAGAACCAGTAACTTCCTGGTGAGGTTTCTAGGGTTAGCTCTTTCAAACTTTAACAATATTAAGGTTCCTAGAGTCATGCGTAACGCAGCTCCTAAAGTTTCTATGGCTACGTTTCGAACTTAACGATCCTATACGTTATGCTTCACAATTTTACTTCTTAATCAAACCTAACTCTTCTATGTGATTAAATTTTGATTTCTTTACCGGAATATTTGCAACAGCTGGAGCCCAGCAGGAACAGGGGGGGACACGGCCCGACCCCCCCAGCGCCTCACCTCCTCCTCCCCTGGGCTCCCTCACGGCCCCTCCACTCGTGCAAAGGGAGCGCAAACGCAGCCCGGAGGGCAAAGGGGACGGGCGGCCAGCGTTTATTCAGTCAGTCGCGTGCCTATCGAGTCCTGCCAGCGAGTCTGCTCCGGGGCTCGGGGCGCCCCCCGGCGCTCCCTCTGCCCCTCGGGCACCTCTGATAGCCTATTTCCATACATTCTGTATGGCCCGTCTAAATATGGGGATGGTTTTAATATTTTGTACCAGCTGTGGAAACTGGTTTGCTGCTAGGTGACTGCAAAAGTGAGATTTGGTAAATAATTATTAGAAATCTTATACTAACACTACGATTGAAACAATAGACAAAAGTATAGCCAAGCAATTAACTAGCAGAGGTAGGTACTCCTAAGTTTTGCAGTTCTTTGCTCTTATGACTAGATGTTCCTGTACGCTGGATGAGAACAATGCTGAAACTGACCACGTGTGATTGAACCTGCGTTAAGCTTCAAGATCAAAGAACAAGGACAAGAATAAAGACTTCGAGGACAGCCAGCAAGAACTTCAAATGGGTCGGTGGTTGCAAAAGCAGCCCTTCGTCTCAAATGGATCCTTCATTGCACGTGATCGGACGTAGGCAGTACTATGATAATTGGTTGCCATCGTTTTTATGTATATGTATTCTAATCTGATTAACATGCAATTAGTTATTCTGTATAACCTGTTTGTGCTAAAGCTGTGGCATGCACGCTAGGTGGAACTATCCCCCGTGCATCCAGCGCTGCAATGAAGAATGCCTGCTTTCTAAAACTCCAAAACGAGTCTTGGGGAGTTTCTTCGACTGGCTTTTCAGTATCAGGGGCACAAGGGAGGAAAGGGGAAAAAAAAAAAAAAAAAAAAAAAAAAAAGGCAGCAGTGCGGGAAAGAGAGGGGACCAGGGGAGGGGCAGGGAGGGACCAGAACGCGGAAGAGGGGAGACAGGGCCCCGAGGGCCCGGGGCTGACCACAGCTCTTGGCACTGCCAGGAGAATTTGCCAGTTCAGACGCTTCTTTCTGCTCCTCTCCCGCTCCCCTCCTCTTCTGTAACTCCGGCGGCGCGGCCGTCCTCCCCCTAGGAGAACACGCGTCTCATAGGTCTTGCAAGACGAGGCCTCCTAGGCACGGAGCCTCGCTCGCTCGCACACTACGTGGCCGTACCGCACCGTCGGTGCCGCATCCGGACCCTGCGGTGCACCTCGGCGGTCTGACCTGCTGCGGACTACGAAGAGGGATCCTTCCGCACGCGGAGAGGCAGGCTCTCTCTTGCCTGCAGCGGGAGGCAGCTGCCGGCCGGCCAGCCTTCCATTTCTTCTTCTCTAACCTTTCTCTGGCCTCTCCAGCTTCAGCCGCAGCAGCTCCTGCCCGCAGCCGGTAAGCGCCCCGCCTGTCCCTTCGTGCTCCCGCGCCGCGAGGAGAGGGAGGCCGGGCAGAGACAGCCCGTGCGAGCTTTCCTTGCCGGCGGCGTTTCCTTACCGGGAGGAAGCAACGAGCGCGGCGGCCCCTCCCGCCGGTGCCGCATTGCCGTTACCGTCGGACGGCACGTGCAGGACCGGGGCAGCCCCGCGCACTCGCAGCCTCCGAGCTGCAGTACCGAACATTGGTCGCGGGGTGGCAGCGGCGAGCGCTTGGCACAACGCGCCAGCGCGCATGGGCGGCACCCCAGCTGCAGTACCGAAGTCTGTTCAACAGGTGGCGGAAGAGAGCGCTGGCGAAACGCGCCGCCACCGCGCGTGCACGGCTCCGCGCTGCCGTACCGCGTTTCGGTTGCTAGGCAACAGCAGGAGGGCGGCAAAAGGCGCCACCGCGCATGCGCGGCTCCCGACCGCCAGGGCCGCGTTTTGGTTGCCAGGCAACAGCAGGAGCGCCGTAAACCGCGCCGCCGCGCATGCGCGGTTGCCGAGGCGTCCTGTCGCGTTTTGGTTGCCAGGCAACAGCGGCGAGCGCCGTAAAAGCCGCAGCGCGCATGCGCCCGTGCCGAGCTGCCGTAACGCGTTTGGGTTGCTAGGCAACAGGAGCGGGCCGTAAACCGCACCGCCGCGCATGCGCGATAGCCCAGGCGTCGTGTCGCGCCTCGGTTGCCAGGCAACAGGGGCCAGCACCGTAAAAGCCGAACCACGCATGCGCGGTTGCCGAGCAGCCGTAAAGCGTTTTGGCTGCTAGGCAACAGCAGGAGCGCCGTAAACCGCGCCACCGCGCATGCGCGATTGCCGAGGCGTCTTGTCGCGCCCCGGTTGCCAGGCAACAGGGGCAAGCGCCGTAAAAGCCGAACCACGCATGCGCGGTTGCCGAGCAGCCGTAAAGAGCCTCCGCTGCCCGGCAACAGCTGGAGCCCACCCACGCACGCCACCGCGCGTGCGCCCCTCCCCAACGCCACTTCCCACCTTCGGTCACCGGGCAGCAGCCTCCGCATCCCCGTAACGATCCTCTTCGGCGCATCAGCTGGATGAGGGATGACTGACAGCTCAGACCAGGAGAGACCAGACACAGGCGGCAACTACTTACTGGGGGCACAGGGTTTACGTTGCCCTGCCCTTTCCCCACTCGCAGCCCGGGCAGTCATCTTCATGGCCTCCGTTCCAAAAAGCACCTGAGTGGCTGGAGCGTTTACAGCAGTCAAGTGCAAAGAACAGACCATTCGGGTGGTCGCTTCTGCCCCTGCCCTCCCCACCCCATTATCTAGAGAGGAGAAGCAGCACAGGGAACCTGCAAATGGGGGGGGGAAGGGGGGGGGTGTCCCCTCGAGCAAGCCCCAGGGACTGCTGTATCCCTCTGCATGTGGCATCAGGGTTGCGGGAGTGACAGCAGCCAGTCAACAGATGCTGGCGAGAGATTTAAAAAAAAAAAATAACGCCTGGTTCCGGTGACAGCCTGAAGGCAGGCCACAAGAGACCCAAAGCTGCTCTGTGCCAGAGGGGCAGCTCTGTCCAGCAGGAAACGCCGCGTCCCAGCGCACCAGATGCCAGCGGCCCACCTGCAAGCGAGCGATACCCTGGCGACCCTGGGGCTCGGTTGGGGTGGGCGCACCTTTCCTCACCTCTGAGCCATCAGAACTCTGCTCTCCCAATCCTGCACGCACGCAAGGCTTCTTGTGCGGGGCTCGTCTCTTATCGAAGAGACGCTGCACGGTGTTACTTACCGCCCCGCCCTCTGGCGTGCAAAGGAATCAGCCGTGAAGCAGGGATAGCAAAGAGGCCTGTCGGGATATTAGTAGTCCTCAGCAGATGACCGTAGAGCCCTCGAGGTTCCATCTTTGCTCCCTACAGGAGCGTGGCTCCGCACTCCTTGCCGCTCCCGCCAGCAAGCGACACAATTGCCCTTTGCTGCCTGCAACGCGCAGTACCTGCACGGCCCCAGTACTGCCGCTTAGAGAGCGAGAGGCGCTCGCTATAAAGCGGCAATGAAGAACAAGGACGGCCCGTCAAGATGGCAGGACGAACATAGAGAGCCTCCAGCATTAGCCAGGCAGGGCTTGCAACTCACCTTGTGTCGTGGTTTAACGCCAGCCAGCAACAAAGCCCCACGCGACCGCTCACTCGCTCCCCCGCCCCCAGTGGGACGGGGAGACAATCGGAAGGGCGAAAGTGAGAAAACTCGTGGCTTGAAACGAAAACAGTCTAATCATTTAAAAGAAACAACAACAACAACAACTTGTAAGGAAAAGAAGAAAAAAAATGACAGAGAATGGGGTGCAGGCAGCATGCCAGGGGTCTGGAGCCTGACGGATGATGGGGAGCGGGGGGTGGAATATGGAGGAGGGAAAGGAAGCGGGGGGGGGGGGGGGGGGGGGCGGGGATGGGACAGGAGATAGAAGAGCAGGGGATGCGGGGGGAAACAACTCGCGTGGGTTAAAAACTCGCATGGGTGAAGGGGGCGGGCTGGAGCAGCAGGGGGCATATATGGGGGAGAAACACACGCCGGGGAGAGGGTAGGTGAGGGTACAGAGGTGCATGGGGGGACACGGGGGGGGGATGACCTACCCCAGGGAGTCCACCCAGGATGATCCACAGCAGGTAACTCACCTGGGATAACCCGCAACAGAGCATCCACACCAGATCATCCACACTGGGAGGACCCCCAGCAACGCCCCTCAAACTGCTTGTGCTTCACCCCCAATCTTCCCCAAACTGGGGAGTTTTTTGCTTTTTCAAAATACTCAGTTTGGGGTGTGTTTCAGTGCTTTTCCACAACATAAAAAGGGGTGATCTTTCAGTTGTGGGTTTGTGCATGAAAATGGGGTGGGTTTTTTGCTTTCCAGCTGCACCAATCCAGGCGGATTTGGCTTTCCCAGGAGTCCCAAAGTCATTTGGTTTTTTTCCCTTTGCAGACCCAGAATCAGGGGGTTTGGGGTTGTCCTGGTTTCAGCTGGAATAAAGTTCATTTTCTTCCGAGTAGCTGGTACAGGGCCATTTTGGATTTAGGGTGAGAATAACGTTGACAACACCCCGATGCTGTAGTTGTTGCTAAGCAGTGTTTATACTAAGTCAGGGACCTTCCATCTCCTCATACCGCCCTGCCAGCAGAGGCTGGGGGCGCACAAGAAGAGTCGCTGAGCTAAAGCAGGATTCCAGGTAAACAGGTCAGCTCGAAATACACCACCTCCTTTAAAAGTTAAGAGCGATTGGAACACTTAAAATCAGCATTTAGGCTAATCGATACCATTTTGAACACCTTCTTAGCATACAAGTAAACACTCTTGCCGGTGTTGGAAAACGTCTCCTCCCTTCCTTACAGCACCGCTGCAGGGAGATAACCCTGGGAGGCTGCGGGATGAGGTCATACGCAATCAGAATCTACGCTTACGGATCCACCACAACAGCTACAGCCCTTGCGCTGCTGCTGCTGCTGCTTTGCATCTTGCTTGTTTGGTGAATAAAGCTGAAAGTGAAGTGGAAAACTACAAAGAGCAAAATGAAAAATAAAGAATAAATCTCAATCATTCACTTTACGCTAAAAAGGCGTGCCCATGTTTATATACGTCCAATAAAAATACTTATACTGTAAAAGTATTTGATTTTCCTTTTCCATTACCTTAACTTGCACAGCTCTGAATACATACCATTAAATTATCTCTCTCCAAAGTACACATTTATAATGGGACTAGGGGTTTTTGTGCGTGTTACAGAACGCGGAGGGACACCTGGCCAGCTGGGCTGCCCAAGAGAGGCGCTACTGAACTGCCAGGGAAACGCACCATTGAAAGCGAGACAGAAAGAAAGTACTTCAGAGCACTCCGTCAAAACATCAGGAAAAAAAACCCATAACATCCAGTTGCCTCTCTTTTTAAACGTTTAGAAAAATACCTAACTGCTTACATACACCTAACAAATCATATACTACAGCTATTTGGCAGTTACAGTTTAAACAATGCAAGTCAATTTGTAAAATCCCCAGTGCTGCAATACCTCAGACTACCAAAAAGGACTGGCAGGTTTCCTAATGCTTTTGGCAGTACTGAAGCATGCAGAGCAACACGTTTTCATGTTATCTCGACTGTTACAACTGAGAAACCAAAGACCAGTGATGCCATCAACTTTAGGAAGATGGGCTGTGCTTGGGTCTTTGGAAGGAAACTGACTTTTTTTTTTTTTGTCTTTTTTTAAAAGAGAGTGAAAAGTCTCGTTACTGATGACTTCTACTGTCAAGTCGATCACCTCTGAAGATCCACTCTGATGGGAAGTTCCTAAAACAAAATTTCTTTGAGAGAGAAAGACTTCCATTTTGGAAAATCTCTTTCCAACTGATGTCAAAATTACACACTGTAGGTTAAAGGAAAAAATACATTACTGAAGCAGTAACTCATCAAAAACACCTCAGGACTCACTGTCACTAGTTACAAGGCTGCTAATGCTTCCTGGGAAAGCCTGGAAAACACACAGATGCGATGCCCGTTTTGTCCTGTTTTGTCCACGTCTCTTCTTTGACCTTGATTGCTTTTAGTACAGATGCTAATTATCTCCGTAACGTTTTTGAGTACTACTAGAAGATATTTAAAAAAAAATCATTGACTGTAAAAGCATAAAGGTTTTATCATGAAAACAAAGTCTGTTTCTTCTGAACAGCTGAACTCTTACGAACAGTTTCTTCCCTCTTTTAGGACAAAATTATTTTCACAGTATCATTTACTAGCAAGCACACAGCAACAGAAGATTATGCTTTCAGGAAGAGAAAATAAACTGCGGGAAGTAAACTTTGTATAGGTGTAACATGCTCCAGAACAGAACTTATTTTTAGTATTTCTGTTAAAATATTTCATGTAAAAAAAAGTAGAAGGAGAGTTGGCACACTCTCAACATTAAAGTCCGTACCGCAAGTACCTTTGGAAAAATGCAGACACACATCGTAGGCGTACCTTGTACTTGCAGGCCACTACGGAATCTTTCCATCCGTCTCGTACCGTCACGGCAGAAGAAAGGGCAACCACGGCGAAACGGTGCCAGCTGACATCCAGCTGAGAGAAGAAAAGAAAAACATTAGCACAAAGCTGGGTAGGAACCCAAAGCTGCCCTTTTTTTTTTTGTGAAGGTTTGTGAAGACAGTACGACTGAGCGGAGGAAAAAGTATTTTTGCGTCATCTTCGGTACAGCTGTTGACACAGGCCACTAAAGCTTCTGCATTTTTCAGACAAACGTGCCTTTTTTTTTTCCTTTCTTTTTTGACTCATCGGCAACTTTACTTTCACTAGAACTCACTTTCCTGGATACACGCAGGTGACACACATAGAGACCTACCTACATTTTCTCAAGCCTTAGTACAGCCGAGGCTTCATCACCCTATACGTCCCAAGTTGAGTATTTTTGCTAAAGAGCACAGCAACACATCTGTCCTTGTGAACTGCCTCGTTGCAAAAAAGGAATCACTTTTTCCAGGCCGTTGCTCCGAACGGGCAAGATCTTTTAAAACCGCAGCTGTGCCACCAAACCCGCTCAGGGTCCCTCCTAGCTTTTGACCGCCCTGAGATTTAACAGGCACACGCTCCATTCCATCTTCCAACAGCAAAAATAGGCTAACGCTCTCGGACCCAGAGCGCAACCCTACGCACACAGCCTGCTGTTTTGATGAGGAGCCACCCAGCATCCCTGCGAGCACAGCTGCACGCGCCAGATCGGTTTCCCCTATGCCGCGAGTTACCGGTTTCGGTGAACGTAGTTTCTGACGCTTTAAACCGAAAACCGTATCTCGATGCTTCGCCACAGTAGAAACGACCCATCGCCAGAACGCTACAAAAACGCAGTAACACCAATTGCAAACCCACAGCAGCAACAGCTCCAGAAATATTTAGACCAGGAACAAGGGAGAAAAATAAAACAGCTTCATCTCACGCACAGGGGAGCGGCAGGCAGAGAAAAGGGTCGGCATTCTGAGCCCTTACAGAAAACGGGCATTCTCCTTCCGTTCCTCAGCCCGTCCGTCAAGGTCTAAATACCGCAACACTACTACGGCAACGTCGAGAGTAGGGAACAGCAGCCCTGCCGCTGGACTTGCCGCTGACCCATGCTATTTACGTAGCAGGACGCGTAAGCAGAGGGACGCGTTTTGCCACACGCAGCCCTGAACTTCCTGAAAATTTACGTTTACAAAAAAAGCCACTTGGAACATATTGCCAAACAACATTCGGCAAGAAAGCTTTGATGCGTTTGACACACGCAAGTTTTTGGTCACTTGCTATTTGCTTCCTGTTGCTGCTGCTGTTCTTCCTTCAGAAATTCTACTCGTAGCCCAGTTATTCACTACTGGTTCAAGCATTTGCCTTCCTGGTATTACCAGCACATTCACAGAGGCAAGTAACTTAATTGCTCTTCTACAATTATCCAAACGACAATTACAGCCATGAAAGAGAAGGAGAGGTCAGGCAGCAGAAGAGCTCTGCAGGCTGGCACCAGTCAATATTGCACTCTCTAAAAACAAACAACAACAAAACAAAACCGTGACCCTGTATCCTTCTTTTTTTTTTTTTTTTTTTTTCCCTTCTTCTTTCAGAGCTCATCCCTGCCTCAGCATTTTGTCTTGTCAGAGCACGAAGCGCAGGTGATCCGTACCCTGACGACTTCTGCGTGTGATGAACGCCTGTTCAGAAATAGTCCAGATCTGCAAGACTGGTGTCATTTCTATGGTTTTAATCATCATAACTCACATTTTATTTACTCACGCATTTGTGAGGAAACTAATTAACTCTTAGACACTGCCTCTCCTTTTTTTGGGGGGTGGGGGTGGAAATGTGTTAGAGACTGAAAAACATTACAATTCAGAGCTCCCAACCACGAGGGAGTGGTGGAGAAATCAATGAAAGCAAAGACCAACAGCAGCAACATCAACTGGAAGTTGGCTTTCATTCCGATCACGTACTTAAGCGACTCTCCTTGCAAGTCTATGCCTCGGTCCTAGGAATGACTAGTCCCTTTTTGGAAGGACAAACTTTTTCACTTAAAAGTCCTAGACTGAAGACTCCGCTGAACGGAATGGGGATTGTCCCACGGGACAACATGCCGTCAACACTCTTAATGGGGAAGGAAAAAAAAAAACCCAAATAAAAATCAAGTTTAAGTACCAGTTCCCATCACGTTTCACTCATTACATTTCTGCTGGCATCTAGGTGCTCAAAAATGAACTACAGGGACACCACATATTCCTGAAAATTCAGTTATACATAAAAAAATAAAAGGCTATTTCCAACTTGCCCATAAAAATCAGTATGAACAGAGAGGAGAGAAACACTCGACCCTGAAGAAGCTAACAGGCAGCTCTGAATTTACCAGACAGGAAATTTCATTCTTTCCCCTGAAACAAAAACACATCAAGGGACCAGTTCAGGAACAGGGCGCGATCTGTTAACAGCAATTTTTCCATCGTCTTTTCTGCACTAGCAGCAAATTTGCCTTCCCTGTGGGTTTAACGTGGAGCATCTGTAGTGCCCTCGAACTCGCAAGTGTTTCTCTCCGCCCCCCCAGCCCGATACGTGCGATTACCTGAGCAGCAAGCGGAATTAACCACGCAGGATTTTCTTCGTGTGACGCAGGAGGTGACACTGGGAGAAGAGGAGACAAAGAAATGAACCTGCTTGTCACACCCAGCCAACGGTGAAAAGACAGGGGAGGATTCTGCCGGAAGGGCTCTGCACCCCAGGAGCTCCCGCCGGCCAGTTTCTCTCCCCTTTGCCCGGTACCGAGGGGACAACGACACCTCGCCCGCGTCCCCTCGCGGGGGGGGGGCTGCCCCAGGTGAGCCGGGGGACCCCCACCTCGCTTCTGCCCGCGGGAACGGACCGGGAGAGACACTCCACGCAGAGAGAGGAGCGTGGCGTGGATTGCATGCCCGAGGGAAGAGGCCGGGCTCCCCGCTGGCAGAAGGACAACTCACCTCCCTGCTGCTCGGAGCTGCTTGCTGCGGACAGCCCTGCCTGCGCCTGGCCGCTCTTCGGCCGTGCTGGGAGCGCGGTCCGGCCAACGGACGCCCCAGCGAAAAGACGCTCCAGCTAATCGCGCCTCCTGCTCGTTACAGCTGCAGGTACTTTTGCCTCTGGCTAATGCATGCTCCAGACAGCGGACACCCCGCCTCGTTCCAGCTCCCGCTTGCTACAGTTCTGGCTCCTTGAAGCCCCAGCTCCGCACTGGAGCTCCGGCTGATTTCAGCTGCTTCTCCTTACAAGCTCCAGCTACGTGCAACGGTCCGGGCTTTCCATAAGGTTATCTATCAACTGCTGTCAAAACTGGAGCATTAGGATTAAACATCAGAGTTACACGCCAAGTAAATATCCGTTAGTTTGGGCGATTAATTACTTAACGACTATTCTGAGCGGCGCAGAAAGAAGAGCTGGACTCAAAGAGGGCACGTGGGGTCTGAAAAGCACCTTTCCCCCCCGCAGACCATCACAGATGTTGAGTTCGGCCTGCTGCGTGCCGGTCTCCCGAACTTCGGCGTCCGACACAACCAGACCCCCATCTCCGGGGAGGGACCACGCACCCTACCTGCCCCCCGCTTCCCCCCGCAGCCCCCAACACCCTCCCACCCGCCTGCAAAACCAGCCAAGCCGGCTCCCGCTTTTGGCCCCCACACCAGCTGACTCGGGGCCCATTTGGGAGCCAAAAAACCTGGATGCTGAGCCTGTTCTCAAGGCCCAAACACGCAGGGCCGGACCTCTGTTTCTGGGCCCAAAGCCGCGCAGCTCGGTCTGTTTCCGAGCCCCCAAATCAGCCACGCGAGCCTGTTCTCAAGCCCCAGGAACAGAAAACTTGTTCTCCATTTCTGACCCTGCAGTGCCCACGGGCGACGCCGAGCATAGCCACCCCACAGCCCTGCACCCCCGGGGCCCCACACGTAGTTTCGGGGAGTGCTCGGGACCTGCGGAGGGCCCGGCCCCACGCCTCTGCGGGGCAGCCCCAGCACAGGCAGGGCATCGCTTCACGATTGCCGTTTCAGGCTTTATTTCCCCGCCACCAGCGGCACGGCCAGGCCCCCACCCCAACCCCCCCAGCCGAAGCACCCCCCCGGGTAGCCGGGCCCAGCCACCCGGAAAACAAGAAAACCAAAGAGGGAACAACAAGACAGACAACGTGGGGAAAGGCAAGGAGAAGGACACAGAAACAGAGAGAGCGCGGGAGGGATAGGGAGCAGGACAGAGAGATGGAGCAAGAAAGGAAAAAAGGACGGGAGGCAGAACCAAGGGAAAGAGAGACAAGGACAGGGAGCAGGACAAAGGGACGGAAGAGGAAAAAAAAAATAGCAACGGGCTGCAGGACAGAGATGAAGGGATTAAATAGACACAGGGAGCATGACAGAAAAACAGAGAGGAGACAGACAAAAGGGACAAAGAGCAGGCCAGCACTGGAGGGGAAAAAACCAACTGCGATGGGCAGTGGGAGAGAGATACGGAAAAAGAAAAAAATACTGAGGAACAGAAAAAAGAAAGAAGCGACAGCTAGCTGGACAGGGGGACACAGTTAGAAAGGGCGGGAGAGGGAATGGGGCAGAGAAAGACAGACAGAAAAGGTAGCAAAAGAAAGCAAGGCAGAGGGACAGCAAACAGGGCGGGGGGGGAAGGGACAGGGGTCTGGACAGAGATGGAGAAATAAGCAGCAGGGACAGAGAAAAAGAGACAGAAAGAGGGACAGGGAACATGGCAGAGAAGGAAAAATCAGGACAGCGGCAGGACGGAGATCAAAAACTGGGACGGTCCTCAGGACAGAGAGGAATACGAATACGAGCAGGGAGCGGGCCAAAGGGATACAGCGAGAAACGACGGGACAGGAAGCAAGACAGCGCGACAGACAAGAACAATGACAACGAGAGAGAGAGAGAGCGCGCGAGAGAGCGCGCGTGAGAAGCACAGGGGGTTGGGAAATTTAGAAAGCGAGGTATCAGGAGCCCTGCAGAGAGAGGGAGGGTGAATAAAAAAGGGGCAGGAAGCAGCACAAAGGGTCACAGAGAGTAAGAGATGAACAGGAAGGAGGACAGGGACAGTGAGATCCAGAATGACAAAAATAAACAGCAACGGCGAGCAAGACAAAGGGATAGAGAGAGAAACAGAAAGTAGGAAGAAGAGAGATAGGAAGGCAGGGACACAGAGCGGCACGTACAGGTGCAGAGAGGAAAAGAACGCCAGGGGAACAGGCCAGAGAAATTGGGAGGCGGGGAAAGAGGCGGATGCAGATCAGGACAAGGAGATGGAAAAGGAAAAAACAGCGACTGGCTGCAGGACAAAGACGGGGCGGGGAGAGGGAGAGGGAGCAGGACAAGAACGCAGAGAGAAAAAGAAAGGGGGGCAGTCGAAGGAGAGAGAGAGGGGAAGGGGGGGGAGGAAGAAGGAGCAGGACAAGAGAATAGACAGAAGAGGAGAGGTACAGGGAAGCAAAATAAAAATAATAATAAAAAACAAACGTCACAGCAGCATGAGAAAGCAAGGGCGTCAGGAGAGGGGGAGGGAGGGAGGGACCGGGAGGCACAAGAGGAGCGACAGGGCCCCGGAGGCCCAGGACTCACCACAGCTCTCGCTCTTGGAGCTGCCAGGAGACCTTGCCAGTTCAGACGCTTCTTTCTCCTTCTCTCCTCCCTTCCTCTTCTGTAACTCCAGTCGCTTGGCTGTCCTCCACATAACGGAACACGCGAGCGTCTCGCGGCTCTTACGAGATGAGGCCTCCTAGACACGTAGCCTCGCTCGCTCGCTCACTACGTGGCCGTACCGCGCTGCTGGTCACGCATACAGACCCTGGCAGCCTGACCTGCTGCGGACTATGAGGAGGGATCCTCCCACACCCAGAGAGGCAGGCTCTCTCTTGCCTGCAGCGGGAGGCAGCTGCCAGCCAGATGGCCTTCCATTTCTTCTTCTTTACTTTTCTGTGGCCTCTCCAGCTTCAGCAGCTCCCGTCCACAGCCAGTAAGCGCTCCGCCTGTCCCTCTGTGCTCCCGCGCCGCGAGGAGAGGGAGGCCAGGCAGAGACAGCCCACGCGAGCCTGAGGCTGCTGCAGTCAACGGCATCCCGGGGGACGAACGGGCAACTGCACTCACAGCGTGGCCTCTGGGAGAGGGAAAGAGGCAGCAGCGACCGTTATTACTGTAGCTCGACCCTGGCCGGAGCCCCTCCTTCCGCAGGGGCTTCCGCAGACGCCGCTCGTTCCCCGCGCCGCTGCTAACGGCACCCACATTCAGGGAGACTTGAGAACATCGGAGGGCCAGCTTGCTGCCCTCACGACAGGGCTCGGGGGCTGCCTGCGGCTACAGCACAGGCTTCAGGGGAGGGGCTGGAGCTGGGGGCAGCCGCACGGGCCGAGCGGGGCCGGGGGAAGGCGCCGGGGGAGCTCCGGCGACTCGGGGAGGCGCCCGCTGGCCGCGCCTGGGGGGTGCCCGCCTCCGTCCCCTCTTCCCTTCTATCGGCTCTCGGGGAACTGCCCGGCGCTGCCCTGGCCCGGCTCGCCTCCGGCGGACCGGGAGCCTGCCGCGGCGGCCGCTTCGCAGCTTCCCGTCCCGCCAGCGCCCGGCGGCCAGCGGGCAGGAGGCACCCCCCCGCCCCCGCCGGAGGGGATCGCTCGCCTCACCCGCGGTCCCGGCGCTCGCCCGCTGCCGCCGAGACCCGCGCCCTGCGCGCCACCACGCTGCTCCCGGACACCGCGCATGCGCCGGAGGGGCCGGAGCCGACGAGCGAACGCCGGGCTGCCCCACGCGCAGGACCGCGCATGCGCCCGGGAGGCGCGTCCGCGCGGCTGGTCGGGGAGCGGGTGCAGCGGGAAGCCCGCGGAAAACCACACGAAACCGGCAACGCTCCTGCGTCTGACCTGGTCGGACTCCGGGGGCCGCGGCGGCAGCAAGGACTACGCCGCGCCCGAGAGCCACGCTGCCGCCCGGCCGCCGAGTCCGCGAAAACTACAGCTCCCGGCATGCCCCGGGAGGCAGCCTGCCCTGCTGCCTGACCCCGAGGGGAAGCCGCTTCCGTTTCCGCCCACCCCCACGCCGGCGCAGCCGCAGTTCCCGCCGAGCCCCCAGCGCCGCTCCGGGCAGCTCCGGCGCGCTTTCGCCGACCGGCTCCGGCACGGCGCGGCGCGGCACCCCCCCGCCCGGCTCCGGCTCCGGGCAGCGGCCGCCGCCGCTCCGTGCGTCCCACACGGACCCCGCCGTCCTCCTCGGCGCTTTCCCCGGAACCCGCCGGCCGGCTGCGCAGCCCCGCCACTGGGCCCGGTGAGCACCCTCCCCCCCTGCGCGCGCACGTGGTCCCAGCCGCCCTGTGAGCCCCCCCCCCCCCGCGCGCACTTGCTCCCAGCCCCCCTGTGAGCCCCCCCCCCGCGCGCACGTGGTCCTAGCCGCCCTGCGCCCCCCCCCCCCCCGCACGCACTTGCTCCCAGCCCCCCTGTGAGCCCCCCCCCCGCGCGCACGTGGTCCTAGCCGCCCTGCGCCCCCCCCCCCCCGCACGCACTTGCTCCCAGCCCCCCTGTGAGCCCCCCCCCCCCGCGCGCACGTGGTCCCAGCCGCCCTGTGAGCCCCCAGGGCTCCCCCCCGGCCTCTGCACCGGCGGCCCCCACCTCCCCCGGGCCACCCCCGCCTCCGACGTTCGCCGTCCGAGGGGCGCCCGGCCCCGCTCACCTTCTCCCGAGGGGCAGCCACAGCCCGGCCACCGCTCCGCTCCGCTCCTGCCTCGGCTCCCACCGGCCCCGCCCCGGCCCCTCCCCCGGCAGCCCCCCCTTGCCAGGGAGGGGCCGGCCCCATCAGCCTCACTGCCAGCACCTGCGGCTCCTCCAGCCCCGGCCCGCAGCTGGGGGACCGAAACCCGGAACAAAACTCCTCAACACCCATGGGAAGTTAAGCAGCAGGCACTTCCTTGATTGAATGAAAGGTGGCAAGAGTCATCTCATTTGGAAGGGGTGTTAACTGGGGTCAAAATACAGATTTTAATACCCATCTTATTTTAGGCCTAAGACTTGGCGATTGCCAGGTATCATCTTTTCCATTTACCCGGGTCCACCAGCGAGGCCACAAGGGAGATTTCTTCCAGAGAGAGGAGAGAGTTATTAAGGCTGAAGTCCACGATTTGCCTTTCTCCTTCATGAAAAGGTGAGTGGATCATATATCATCACTAGTCACCCAAACAGTTAACCCTGAACTTTTCACCTGTCCTTTAACACAGTCAACTCCAAGCTAAATGTTTTCCGTTATTAAGAGGGGACCAAAGATCATGTAAAATATTATTATACTTTCTACAAACACATCCCCATCTGAGAGCTTTAGCTACTAGAGAAAGTCGTTGGAGTTTGGGGTCAGAGGAGCTGCAAGTATAAACCTTCATTCAGCTCTGTTTAGGATGTGTGATTTTTCTCTGGTTGTCTAAACCAGTCTAAATTTCCATAGATGGTCCTGACTCTGGGTGGCTCTAACAAGGATCCTGGAACTCCAGGAAATTCTAAACATCGTTTTATATTTTAAATATGATCGCAAGTTCCTTCCTGCACTTGTCTCTACGGTTTTGGCAACTGACAGCCCCAAGGGCTGCCTGTACAAGTTTCTCCCGAAGGGCGAGTAAATTAATTCTTTTGTCCATGAGGTGGATGGTTTGGTAATGTTATAATTCACAACGCTATAATTCCTTCTTTCAAATTAAAAAAAAATAATTGCCTTTTAAATCCATCCCATTTAATTTGCTAAAATGATTCTCATTGTTCTGCATCTTTTCTCAAGTTTTGGTTAAATTCAATGTCAGTATTCTCCACGGAACTAGATTTTCATCTGACTTTAGAATCGGAACGCAGGCTGTTACTGAGGTTCAATTTTGTGTCTTTACAAAACTTTGAATCAGTTACAAAACTAGATTTTGGGGTTTTTAATCCAAATTACAAAAACGGTTAATATCAAGATTAACACAGCTCAAACAATAATTGTTTCATTTTGTTTATCTCATGTTTGGAACCCCTCAAAAAAAAATACATACACCCTCTAAACACACAAAAAGATTATTGCCCTCGACAATATTCCTAATAGCAACCCCAATATTATAAACTTTACACAGCTGTTTTCCCAAATAGATAACGTGAAACTTACTTATAGATTTTCAGTTTTAAAGGGCCAGTTTCTTTAGACTTCCAATTTCTTGTTGGTGCTTTCTTTATTCTTGAATAATGAAGCCAAGGTTCTTCTCCCAGACCTTTACCGCTCTAAGGGTTGTTAAAATGACTCGATACGGTCCTTTCCACTTCTCAGTGATTTTACATACATTCAATCTCCTGGTCGGAAGGGATGCGCTGCTACGTCCAATTCTAAGGGTCCAGCTGTGGAGACATACTGACAAAGTTCTTGAAAAGAATTGCTTAAAGAAATCATAACACCTTTTAAAAACCTATCTCCAAAGGCACTCAAGATACTCAGAACATAGGACTCTTGATATGGTCTTTCATAAAACATTTCATAATGACTTAAATTTTCTTTCTCTTCTGGCTATACTCTGATTCTTAACAGAGCCATGGGTAATGCTTTAACCCATGTGAGGAGTGAGGTTTCCTGACAAATTTTACTCGACTGTTGCTTAAGGGTATAGTTCATTCCCTCTCTCTCTCTCTCACCCCCCCCCCTCCCCCCCCCCCCCTTGCTTGTGGTCTATATGGGGTGTGATAGTCTCAATCTATAGATAATACTTTGCTCAACTTGTCTCCTAATCTTTGCTATAAAATGAGGGCCATTGTCAGATGACATTCTTACAGGCACCCCACATTTTGGTATTATCTCTTTGAGCAAGACTTTGAGTACTTCCCTTGCTTTGTTGGCGCGACAAGGGAAAGCCTCGGGCCACCCAGTAAAGATATCAACTAAAACTAGGGTAGATCCTTCTTTTCAAGGCAATTCTATAAAGTCAATTTGCTAATATTCTCCTAAAAAATTTCCTTATTTCATAATCCCAAAGATGATCTTATTACTGATTCGGGGACATTTTTATATATAAATTTCACATCCGCTTCCAATTGTTTAAACAATCTTTGTCGTATTTCACTTTCTGTTCCCCGATATACTTTGTGATGTTCAGCTCGGGCAATTTCTCTTATTATTGTGGGTGGGACTATTATTTGACCTGTCGGTGTTACAGCCTATCCTGTTTCATTTTGTTAGCCTGCAATCTAATAATTAATTCTTCATCTTTTTCGTTATAATTTGGAGTTTCTTTAGGCAATTTTATACTTTTCTCTGGAACTAGTGCTAGGATGCCTTCTTCCGCAGCCTCTTTAGCGGCTTTATCAGCCAGTCGGTTACCTGCGTTCGGACCGGTCTTACCTAACTGATGTGCTTTACAGTGCATTATCGTGACTGCTGTTGGTATTTGAATGGTTTCTAACAATTTCCGTATTTGTTCTGCGTGCTGAATGGTGGTTCCTTGCGCGGATAACAGTCCTCTTTCTCTCCGTATCGCTCCATGCGCGCGTACTACTCCAAAAGCATACTTTGAGTCTGTCCAAGTGTTGACTCGCTTTCCTTGACTTAGTTCCAGAGCTCGAATAAGAGCTATCAATTCAGCCTTTTGGGCAGATATCGTCGAAGGCAAAGTTGGCAACGCAATTACCTCCTCAGTAGTTATTGTCTATCTTGATAAACGTTTTTCTTCACAGATGGAACCGCTTCCGTCGGCATACAGTTCCCAATCTGTTTCTTCTAGCGGCGCATCTCAGAGGTCCAGTCAGCTGGAGTAAACTCTTTCGATTGCCTGCAAGCAGTCACGTTCCAGTTCTCCTTTAACTTGATCGGTTGTTGAAAACGCAACAGGGTTAACGGTGGTAGTAGTGTTTAGGTAAACATCATCTTGTTCCAGCAACACCACTTGGTATTTCAGCATCCTGCTAGGGGATACCCAATGCCCCCCTCTCTGTTTTAGCACAACAGTTATCATATGGGAAACGTACAGTAATCCTTTGTCCTCTAATCCTTTGTCCTCAGGTGAACTTACGAGCTTCCTGGATCAGTAGCACAGTTGCAGTGACGGCTCTCGGACGACCAGAGCATCCCGGACTCACATTACCTAGTCGCTTCGAGAAGTAGGTCACAGCTCGCCCACTTGGCCCTACATATTGGGCCAGGATACCCAGAGCTATACCTCTTCTTTCACGAGCAAAAAGTTCAAGCGTCTTTGTGAGATCTGGCAGGCCTAGGGCTGGCACCCCTATTACAGCCTGTTTCAATTCTTGGAAAGTAGCTTGCTCGGCATCGGTCCAATCCATCGTTTGAGGTTTTGAGCTGCTCCTATAAAGGTCGGGCCAGCAAGCCACAATTTATAATCTACAGGTGACACCACTCGACCATTCCCGGAAACGCTCGTCATTAATTTTTTTCGTCTTAGGTTCGGGGAGACGACAAATTGCCTCTTTTCTCTCAGTTCCCAATTGTCTCTGTCCTTTTAGGATTTTAAAACTCATTTACGTAAGTTTCTTCTTTCTGGGTTATTTGGGGTTTTTTCTGTTGACACTCGATATCCACCGATTCCCCAAAAGTTCAAAAAGTTAATAGTTAGCTTTGTGCATTGTTCTTCCGTCTCAGCTACAATTAACAGATCATCCATATATTTCAGCAAGGTTTCTTGATTATTTTCTTTCTTCCAAATCTCTAATTCTCGTGCCAATTGATTTCCAAAAATGGTAAGACTATTCTTAAAGCCTTGAGGCAAGACTGTCCACGTATATTGTGTTTTTCTCCCAGTCTCAGGATTTTCCCATTCCAAAGCAAAAACCTCTTGACTACCGGGATCCAAGGGAATACGGAAAAAGGCATCTTTTCGGTCTAACACTGTGAACCATTCTTGTTTCTCCGTTAGGGTTGCTAACAAAGTATAAGGATTTGCTACTACCGGATGAATATCTTGTACTATTTGATTTATTGCTCTGAGGAGGTCTTGAACTAATCTACCATCTTTTTCATTAGCCTTTTAACAGGCAAGATCGGGGTGTTATATCTGGATTCACATTCTATTAACAATTTGTATCTTAAAAACGTTTGTATTACCATTGCTAACCCTTTCCGACTTTCCGGTTTTAGGGGGTATTGTTTAATTCTTACCGGATTCGATCCTGGCTTTAAATCAACTCTCACAGGTTCTGCTTTTTGGATTTACCAGGAACTTCCCAGTCCAGACAACTGGAATTACAGCATTAGACTTTGCCTGGTATAATCTTCTGCTTTCGGTAACCATCCTGTTAACAACAAAGCCACTGCTTCGATACGTTTAGTTTCTGGAATCGAAGTTTTAATCTCTCCATTTTTTAATTTAACTTCTGCCTCTAAGTTCTCAAATAGATCTCTCCTTAACAGGGTTTTAGGAGAATCTGGCACATACAAAAACTGCTGAGTGACCCATTGCTTTCCTAATTTCATTGTTAAAGATTTAAAGAAGGGTCTAGTTTCTCGTTCACTTGTTGCACCGACACCGCCAATTTCTTCAAAACTTAACTCTCCCTCTAAGGTATTTAAAACTGAAAAGGTGACTCTAGTGTCAATTCAAATTCAGTGTTCTGTTCTCCCGGTTTAGCTGTAACCAGAGGTTCTGCTGGGAGACTCCCCTCCGGTCCCCGTCAGATACGTTCACTTAAAAAGAACAAACCTACATATGGCACCTTATTCCAGTTACTCTCTCTCCTACAAAACAACAGCAATTGCAATATAGTATTGTAACTCAAAGTTCTGTTTGTTTACCATTTTTCCTGCAATTCACCCCAATGTGCCAATAAACGTCCCAACGGTGATGGTTTTGGTAACTTTTCATCAGCAGTTCCATTTCCTGCATTCTTATTCTTAAACAATTTTGCTAATGCCTTTATACTTCTATACATTCAAATACCAAATACCAAACAAATGCAAATGACAATTGTCCCAAATAATACACAAAGTCCAACCCAGGAATAGCTTTCGCTTATGACTTACGGGCAGACGCCTAGGCTTCCACTGCAGACGGGTACCCTCCAAGCCCCAACCCTGCGAAGCTTTCGCCGCGCCTCACGGGCAGGCTTTCCAAACAAATTCCAAAGAAGCGGCGCCTTACCTTTTTTTCCAGGGAACGCTGCGAGGAGCTTTGCGAGTCGAGGGTGACGGTTCTCCCCGAGAATACCTCGGTGCCGGCCGGAGTTCGATCGACACTCGATCTCGTCCAGTCTCACTCGCAAGGTCCCATCTGGGTCGCCAAAACCGTTCCCGAAATCCGGAATAAAACTCCTTAACGCCAACCTGAAGTTAAGAAGCGGGCACTTTGTTTATCGCAGCGCTGGGGACACGGGGGATCGCTCCTCCAAAGGCGTGTCCCGCTTAGTATCAAAATCCATCAGTTTTTACAGACTTTTCCTGTCAGGTCATTGTTACCTAAGCTCCTTCCGTAGAAATGCATACTATGCTCGTTCTTAAATTTAACCTTTATAATGATCGGTCCTTTGATTATATAACCTTATCAATATTCTTATTTAAAAACAAACAAGCATTGGTCAGTTACACTTAGCTCTGCTGACTGGCATCTTCGATCCTCAAATCGAGATGGGAAGGGTAAGGGGGTTTCCAAGCAGCAAACTGGCGTCCACGACGGTTTCCTTAGTTTCCTGAAACAGAAGGTAGAAGAACCAGTAACTTCCTGGTGAGGTTTCTAGGGTTAGCTCTTTCAAACTTTAACAATATTAAGGTTCCTAGAGTCATGCGTAACGCAGCTCCTAAAGTTTCTATGGCTACGTTTCGAACTTAACGATCCTATACGTTATGCTTCACAATTTTACTTCTTAATCAAACCTAACTCTTCTATGTGATTAAATTTTGATTTCTTTACCGGAATATTTGCAACAGCTGGAGCCCAGCAGGAACAGGGGGGGACACGGCCCGACCCCCCCAGCGCCTCACCTCCTCCTCCCCTGGGCTCCCTCACGGCCCCTCCACTCGTGCAAAGGGAGCGCAAACGCAGCCCGGAGGGCAAAGGGGACGGGCGGCCAGCGTTTATTCAGTCAGTCGCGTGCCTATCGAGTCCTGCCAGCGAGTCTGCTCCGGGGCTCGGGGCGCCCCCCGGCGCTCCCTCTGCCCCTCGGGCACCTCTGATAGCCTATTTCCATACATTCTGTATGGCCCGTCTAAATATGGGGATGGTTTTAATATTTTGTACCAGCTGTGGAAACTGGTTTGCTGCTAGGTGACTGCAAAAGTGAGATTTGGTAAATAATTATTAGAAATCTTATACTAACACTACGATTGAAACAATAGACAAAAGTATAGCCAAGCAATTAACTAGCAGAGGTAGGTACTCCTAAGTTTTGCAGTTCTTTGCTCTTATGACTAGATGTTCCTGTACGCTGGATGAGAACAATGCTGAAACTGACCACGTGTGATTGAACCTGCGTTAAGCTTCAAGATCAAAGAACAAGGACAAGAATAAAGACTTCGAGGACAGCCAGCAAGAACTTCAAATGGGTCGGTGGTTGCAAAAGCAGCCCTTCGTCTCAAATGGATCCTTCATTGCACGTGATCGGACGTAGGCAGTACTATGATAATTGGTTGCCATCGTTTTTATGTATATGTATTCTAATCTGATTAACATGCAATTAGTTATTCTGTATAACCTGTTTGTGCTAAAGCTGTGGCATGCACGCTAGGTGGAACTATCCCCCGTGCATCCAGCGCTGCAATGAAGAATGCCTGCTTTCTAAAACTCCAAAACGAGTCTTGGGGAGTTTCTTCGACTGGCTTTTCAGTATCAGGGGCACAAGGGAGGAAAGGGGAAAAAAAAAAAAAAAAAAAAAAAAAAAAGGCAGCAGTGCGGGAAAGAGAGGGGACCAGGGGAGGGGCAGGGAGGGACCAGAACGCGGAAGAGGGGAGACAGGGCCCCGAGGGCCCGGGGCTGACCACAGCTCTTGGCACTGCCAGGAGAATTTGCCAGTTCAGACGCTTCTTTCTGCTCCTCTCCCGCTCCCCTCCTCTTCTGTAACTCCGGCGGCGCGGCCGTCCTCCCCCTAGGAGAACACGCGTCTCATAGGTCTTGCAAGACGAGGCCTCCTAGGCACGGAGCCTCGCTCGCTCGCACACTACGTGGCCGTACCGCACCGTCGGTGCCGCATCCGGACCCTGCGGTGCACCTCGGCGGTCTGACCTGCTGCGGACTACGAAGAGGGATCCTTCCGCACGCGGAGAGGCAGGCTCTCTCTTGCCTGCAGCGGGAGGCAGCTGCCGGCCGGCCAGCCTTCCATTTCTTCTTCTCTAACCTTTCTCTGGCCTCTCCAGCTTCAGCCGCAGCAGCTCCTGCCCGCAGCCGGTAAGCGCCCCGCCTGTCCCTTCGTGCTCCCGCGCCGCGAGGAGAGGGAGGCCGGGCAGAGACAGCCCGTGCGAGCTTTCCTTGCCGGCGGCGTTTCCTTACCGGGAGGAAGCAACGAGCGCGGCGGCCCCTCCCGCCGGTGCCGCATTGCCGTTACCGTCGGACGGCACGTGCAGGACCGGGGCAGCCCCGCGCACTCGCAGCCTCCGAGCTGCAGTACCGAACATTGGTCGCGGGGTGGCAGCGGCGAGCGCTTGGCACAACGCGCCAGCGCGCATGGGCGGCACCCCAGCTGCAGTACCGAAGTCTGTTCAACAGGTGGCGGAAGAGAGCGCTGGCGAAACGCGCCGCCACCGCGCGTGCACGGCTCCGCGCTGCCGTACCGCGTTTCGGTTGCTAGGCAACAGCAGGAGGGCGGCAAAAGGCGCCACCGCGCATGCGCGGCTCCCGACCGCCAGGGCCGCGTTTTGGTTGCCAGGCAACAGCAGGAGCGCCGTAAACCGCGCCGCCGCGCATGCGCGGTTGCCGAGGCGTCCTGTCGCGTTTTGGTTGCCAGGCAACAGCGGCGAGCGCCGTAAAAGCCGCAGCGCGCATGCGCCCGTGCCGAGCTGCCGTAACGCGTTTGGGTTGCTAGGCAACAGGAGCGGGCCGTAAACCGCACCGCCGCGCATGCGCGATAGCCCAGGCGTCGTGTCGCGCCTCGGTTGCCAGGCAACAGGGGCCAGCACCGTAAAAGCCGAACCACGCATGCGCGGTTGCCGAGCAGCCGTAAAGCGTTTTGGCTGCTAGGCAACAGCAGGAGCGCCGTAAACCGCGCCACCGCGCATGCGCGATTGCCGAGGCGTCTTGTCGCGCCCCGGTTGCCAGGCAACAGGGGCAAGCGCCGTAAAAGCCGAACCACGCATGCGCGGTTGCCGAGCAGCCGTAAAGAGCCTCCGCTGCCCGGCAACAGCTGGAGCCCACCCACGCACGCCACCGCGCGTGCGCCCCTCCCCAACGCCACTTCCCACCTTCGGTCACCGGGCAGCAGCCTCCGCATCCCCGTAACGATCCTCTTCGGCGCATCAGCTGGATGAGGGATGACTGACAGCTCAGACCAGGAGAGACCAGACACAGGCGGCAACTACTTACTGGGGGCACAGGGTTTACGTTGCCCTGCCCTTTCCCCACTCGCAGCCCGGGCAGTCATCTTCATGGCCTCCGTTCCAAAAAGCACCTGAGTGGCTGGAGCGTTTACAGCAGTCAAGTGCAAAGAACAGACCATTCGGGTGGTCGCTTCTGCCCCTGCCCTCCCCACCCCATTATCTAGAGAGGAGAAGCAGCACAGGGAACCTGCAAATGGGGGGGGGAAGGGGGGGGGTGTCCCCTCGAGCAAGCCCCAGGGACTGCTGTATCCCTCTGCATGTGGCATCAGGGTTGCGGGAGTGACAGCAGCCAGTCAACAGATGCTGGCGAGAGATTTAAAAAAAAAAAATAACGCCTGGTTCCGGTGACAGCCTGAAGGCAGGCCACAAGAGACCCAAAGCTGCTCTGTGCCAGAGGGGCAGCTCTGTCCAGCAGGAAACGCCGCGTCCCAGCGCACCAGATGCCAGCGGCCCACCTGCAAGCGAGCGATACCCTGGCGACCCTGGGGCTCGGTTGGGGTGGGCGCACCTTTCCTCACCTCTGAGCCATCAGAACTCTGCTCTCCCAATCCTGCACGCACGCAAGGCTTCTTGTGCGGGGCTCGTCTCTTATCGAAGAGACGCTGCACGGTGTTACTTACCGCCCCGCCCTCTGGCGTGCAAAGGAATCAGCCGTGAAGCAGGGATAGCAAAGAGGCCTGTCGGGATATTAGTAGTCCTCAGCAGATGACCGTAGAGCCCTCGAGGTTCCATCTTTGCTCCCTACAGGAGCGTGGCTCCGCACTCCTTGCCGCTCCCGCCAGCAAGCGACACAATTGCCCTTTGCTGCCTGCAACGCGCAGTACCTGCACGGCCCCAGTACTGCCGCTTAGAGAGCGAGAGGCGCTCGCTATAAAGCGGCAATGAAGAACAAGGACGGCCCGTCAAGATGGCAGGACGAACATAGAGAGCCTCCAGCATTAGCCAGGCAGGGCTTGCAACTCACCTTGTGTCGTGGTTTAACGCCAGCCAGCAACAAAGCCCCACGCGACCGCTCACTCGCTCCCCCGCCCCCAGTGGGACGGGGAGACAATCGGAAGGGCGAAAGTGAGAAAACTCGTGGCTTGAAACGAAAACAGTCTAATCATTTAAAAGAAACAACAACAACAACAACTTGTAAGGAAAAGAAGAAAAAAAATGACAGAGAATGGGGTGCAGGCAGCATGCCAGGGGTCTGGAGCCTGACGGATGATGGGGAGCGGGGGGTGGAATATGGAGGAGGGAAAGGAAGCGGGGGGGGGGGGGGGGGGGGGCGGGGATGGGACAGGAGATAGAAGAGCAGGGGATGCGGGGGGAAACAACTCGCGTGGGTTAAAAACTCGCATGGGTGAAGGGGGCGGGCTGGAGCAGCAGGGGGCATATATGGGGGAGAAACACACGCCGGGGAGAGGGTAGGTGAGGGTACAGAGGTGCATGGGGGGACACGGGGGGGGGATGACCTACCCCAGGGAGTCCACCCAGGATGATCCACAGCAGGTAACTCACCTGGGATAACCCGCAACAGAGCATCCACACCAGATCATCCACACTGGGAGGACCCCCAGCAACGCCCCTCAAACTGCTTGTGCTTCACCCCCAATCTTCCCCAAACTGGGGAGTTTTTTGCTTTTTCAAAATACTCAGTTTGGGGTGTGTTTCAGTGCTTTTCCACAACATAAAAAGGGGTGATCTTTCAGTTGTGGGTTTGTGCATGAAAATGGGGTGGGTTTTTTGCTTTCCAGCTGCACCAATCCAGGCGGATTTGGCTTTCCCAGGAGTCCCAAAGTCATTTGGTTTTTTTCCCTTTGCAGACCCAGAATCAGGGGGTTTGGGGTTGTCCTGGTTTCAGCTGGAATAAAGTTCATTTTCTTCCGAGTAGCTGGTACAGGGCCATTTTGGATTTAGGGTGAGAATAACGTTGACAACACCCCGATGCTGTAGTTGTTGCTAAGCAGTGTTTATACTAAGTCAGGGACCTTCCATCTCCTCATACCGCCCTGCCAGCAGAGGCTGGGGGCGCACAAGAAGAGTCGCTGAGCTAAAGCAGGATTCCAGGTAAACAGGTCAGCTCGAAATACACCACCTCCTTTAAAAGTTAAGAGCGATTGGAACACTTAAAATCAGCATTTAGGCTAATCGATACCATTTTGAACACCTTCTTAGCATACAAGTAAACACTCTTGCCGGTGTTGGAAAACGTCTCCTCCCTTCCTTACAGCACCGCTGCAGGGAGATAACCCTGGGAGGCTGCGGGATGAGGTCATACGCAATCAGAATCTACGCTTACGGATCCACCACAACAGCTACAGCCCTTGCGCTGCTGCTGCTGCTGCTTTGCATCTTGCTTGTTTGGTGAATAAAGCTGAAAGTGAAGTGGAAAACTACAAAGAGCAAAATGAAAAATAAAGAATAAATCTCAATCATTCACTTTACGCTAAAAAGGCGTGCCCATGTTTATATACGTCCAATAAAAATACTTATACTGTAAAAGTATTTGATTTTCCTTTTCCATTACCTTAACTTGCACAGCTCTGAATACATACCATTAAATTATCTCTCTCCAAAGTACACATTTATAATGGGACTAGGGGTTTTTGTGCGTGTTACAGAACGCGGAGGGACACCTGGCCAGCTGGGCTGCCCAAGAGAGGCGCTACTGAACTGCCAGGGAAACGCACCATTGAAAGCGAGACAGAAAGAAAGTACTTCAGAGCACTCCGTCAAAACATCAGGAAAAAAAACCCATAACATCCAGTTGCCTCTCTTTTTAAACGTTTAGAAAAATACCTAACTGCTTACATACACCTAACAAATCATATACTACAGCTATTTGGCAGTTACAGTTTAAACAATGCAAGTCAATTTGTAAAATCCCCAGTGCTGCAATACCTCAGACTACCAAAAAGGACTGGCAGGTTTCCTAATGCTTTTGGCAGTACTGAAGCATGCAGAGCAACACGTTTTCATGTTATCTCGACTGTTACAACTGAGAAACCAAAGACCAGTGATGCCATCAACTTTAGGAAGATGGGCTGTGCTTGGGTCTTTGGAAGGAAACTGACTTTTTTTTTTTTTGTCTTTTTTTAAAAGAGAGTGAAAAGTCTCGTTACTGATGACTTCTACTGTCAAGTCGATCACCTCTGAAGATCCACTCTGATGGGAAGTTCCTAAAACAAAATTTCTTTGAGAGAGAAAGACTTCCATTTTGGAAAATCTCTTTCCAACTGATGTCAAAATTACACACTGTAGGTTAAAGGAAAAAATACATTACTGAAGCAGTAACTCATCAAAAACACCTCAGGACTCACTGTCACTAGTTACAAGGCTACTAATGCTTCCTGGGAAAGCCTGGAAAACACACAGATGCGATGCCCGTTTTGTCCTGTTTTGTCCACGTCTCTTCTTTGACCTTGATTGCTTTTAGTACAGATGCTAATTATCTCCGTAACGTTTTTGAGTACTACTAGAAGATATTTAAAAAAAAATCATTGACTGTAAAAGCATAAAGGTTTTATCATGAAAACAA